>NW_020837997.1:7658832-7728663 GCF_003676395.1 Aethalodelphis obliquidens | reverse complement strand
AAAAAAAAAAAAAAAAAAAAGACAGACAGAAAGAAAGAGAGTGTCCACACAGAAGAAACTATTATAAAGTTTGTACAGAGAACCTATAAACATTTGTGCAAACTCACTCAAGTTTACTCCAAGGAATGCAAAATCCAAACAATGTAGCAGATGGGCAAAACTGTAAAAGATGTATCTTACCCAATGGTAGCAAAGATGTAGAGAAAAAGACACTCCGACACTTTGTTATTCCGTGAAATTATGCAAATTCTTTGGATGCAATATTGACAACATCTGCTAAAACTTAAATGCACATATGTATTTTCCTTTGAACTAGCTAATAACTCAACCTGTGAGAAAAACTTGTAAATGTATGCAAAGATGTGAGAATAAGCTATCCGGGCAGTATTGTTTTTGATAACAAAAACTAGCAACGCCTATCTGTCCGTTCATGGGGCTGTTTAAATAGATTAAGACATGCTATGCTGTAATCTATTAAATGCTATGCAGTCTTTAAGGAAGTAGATCCCTTTGTGGTCATGTTAAAAAATATATCTGAGGGACTTCCCTGGTGGTCAGACGGTTAAGACTCCACGCTTCCAATGCGGGGCACACACGTTCGATCCCTGGTCAGGGAATTAAGATCCCACATTCCAGCACGGTGCGGCCAAAAAAAAAAAAATATATATATATATATATATATGATAAGGAGAGAAAGCAAGATATAAAATGGCAAATGCTATAGGAAACAATTTTGTAAATCTTTAATAGCACATATATATGTAAATATATGCAAACTATTTTTGGAAAAGAAATATCAAACTGTTGCTAAGGGATGCTTTGAGAGGAAGCCATTAGGAAGGAAAAGCTTATTTTCAGATTTTTCTGTTGTATTTAAAATTTTTATCATGTGATGTTTTTTGGTTTAAGTACAAACACATACATAACTATAAAATTATACTTTGTATATTAATATATAGCACACATTCATGTAATACATGCGAGATGTAACATATAAATGTATTTTAATATGTTTTTCATATCCAGGAACTTGCACTTCTTCTTCCAGGACTGGCCCAAGGAAATACACATCCAAGTGCACTAAATTATCTGTAAGAAAGTGTCCAGCACAGTGTGGCTTAAAGGATTGGAAAATTGAAAGCTGCACAACCATCATGATTAAGGGACTAGCTAAATGTCGCCCCACTCATATGAGCACCACCCCTTGAGGGAAAACTGTGCCCATTTCTGGCTGCCCAGAAGGACGTTAACCACTAAACACTGATGCTTCTGGGTGTTTCAGTTTGGCCTCATCTTTACAGGCATACTTCGTTTCATTGCTCTTTGCAGATTTTTTTTTAACCAGTTGAACGTTTGTGGGAACCGTGTGTTGTCAGATAATGGTTAGCATTTTTAGCAATATTTTTAAATTAAGGGTTTTTAAAAATATTTATTTATTTGGCTGCATCAGGTCTTAGTTGCGGCACACGGGATCTTCCTTGCTGCGGTGCGCGGGCTTCTCTCTAGTTGTGGCACAAGGGCTCTAGAGCACATGGGCTCAGTAGTTGTGGCGCCAGGGCTTAATTGTCCCATAGCATGTGGGATATTAGTTCCCCAACCAGGGATCGAACTTGCATGCCTTGTATTGGAAGGCAGATTTCTAACCACTAGACCACCAAGGAAGTCCCTAAGATTTATTTTTTTTTTAGACATAATGCTATCGTGCACTTAATAGACTACAGTACAGTGTAAATGTGACTTTTATATGTACTGGAAAACCAAAGAAAAAACGGTGACTCATGATATTCTCTTTATTGACTGATCCATTGATTGATTTTTTTTTTTTTTTTGCGGTACGCGGGCCTCTCACTGTTGTGGCCTCTCCCGTTGCGGAGCACAGGCTCCGGATGCACAGGCTCAGTGGCCATGGCTCACGGGCCCAGCCGCTCCGCGGCATGTGGGATCTTCCCGGACCGGGGCACGAACCCGTGTCCCCCTCATCGGCAGGCGGACTCTCAACCACTGCGCCACCAGGGAAGCCCCCATTGATTGATTTTGATATTTGCTTTACTGCAGTGGTTCACGACCAAATCTGCAATATCTCTGAGGTATGCACGTACTTCCTTTTCAGTATTCTTTCTGTATGGAATACTTTTTCTTTTCTCTTTCTTTCTTTCTTTTTTTTTTTTTTTTTGGCTGCACTGTGTGGCATGCGGGATCTTAGTTCCCCGACTGAGGATCGAACCCGTGCCCCCTGCAGTGGAAGCGTGGAGTCTTAACCACTGGACCACCAGGGAAGTCCCTGGAACACTTTTTCTTAAACATCAAGTGTGTATTATTTTTTTCTAAAAATCAGGAATTTTCCAAGGAATAATATGCCCAGGGAAGCATAGGGCAGTGGGGAGAAGCCTGAGTCCAAGACTGAAAGGAAAAACGTCCCCGAGCCCTTCTTTTGGTCCTTTTCATGGCACAAACATTCTTTCCACATCCAGAATCTCCACAGGACAGCAGCCAAGACAAGGGCAGAAGCAACCCCTGCAAAAGGCATGAGGAGGAGAGCGTGGACATGCGGGGTGTGCCATCCCTTGGAAATTCAGCAGCAGCTTCGGGGACTCACTGGATGTCCACGTGGAATTCCACTTCTCAGTATTCTTCAGAAGAGCCACAAATACACGTCCACAAAAGACCACGCATTAGAGTGTGTACATAGCAGATTTATTCACAATGGCCAAAACTGGGAACAATTTGAATTCGTTTCTGCCATAACAAAATACCACAGATTGAATGGCTTATAAACAACAGCATTTTATTTTCTCACAGTTCTGGAGGCTGGGGATCTGAGATCAAAATGTCGTTCTGTGGCCTCTCTCCCTGGCTTGTGGATGGCTGTTTTCTCCCCGTGCCTTCACATCCTCCTTATAAGGACACCAGTCGTATTGGTTTGGGCCCGCCCTAATGACCTCATTTTACTTATTATTTTTTTTTTTTTTGCGGGCCTGTCACTGCCGTGGCTCCTCCCATCGCGGAGCACAGGCTCCGGACGCACAGGCTCAGGGGCCATGGCCCACGGGCCCAGACACTCTGCGGCATGTGGGATCTTCCCGGACCGGGACACGAACCCGCGTCCCCTGTATCGGCAGGCGGACTCTCAACCACTGCGCCACCAGGGAAGCCCTACTTATCTATTTTTTAAAATATAGTTAAGTATAGTTGATTTACAGTATTGTGTTAATTTCAGGTGTACAGCGAAGAGAGAGGGAGAGAGGGAGGGAGAGAGGGAGAGGGGCAGAGGAGGGGGACTCCCTCCCCCTCCCATCCTCTCCCCACTGCTCTCTCTTCTTTCTGCTTCAACAACCACCAGGCGCCTTTTAGATCAGCCCTGAAGTCAACGTTGATGCTTGGACGGCCTGACCTCCCCGCTGACCTCCAGCCCGGGACCACCGCTGGGAGTTGAGGTCTGCGGGGCCCTGGGCGGCGGGCTGCACAGGCACCTCCTCTGATGCCCAATCTCTCCTTGCTTACGAGGCAGCTGCCAGCTACCCTCCCTGACTCCCCAAGAATTTGAGCCTTTTTAATATGTGTCGATAATGCCATGAGCTACTATTTAACTCTTCCACGAGGACCCATCTCCCGAAATGCAGTGGTTTTCAGCCCTGGCTGCACTAGAGAACCCCCAGGGAAGGGAGAGACGTCTCTCCCTCTCTCCCTCTCCCTCTCCCTCTGGGGTGATGCCCGATGAGCTCAGATGCACAGGTGGCCTCCCCATCCCCTCTCTGTGCCTTGCGTGGCGGCTGGGCCTTCTCGCTGTGGCCCGGGCACAGCCTTGACATTCAGACATCAGGTCCTGCATGGACACTTGTGTTTGGTCCATACCGCGTGTGGCTGCAGTCTGTGCTTCTCCCGTTTCGCATCTTCAGTAGATGGGGGCTGTGCGTGAGCCCTTCATCCTCCCTGCAGACACCACTGGTGCTCGCTCGGCCTTGCGGGGGATGCGGGGGGCACCGGGGACAGTCCTGTGTCCCCGCCTTCTTGGGCTGCACACAGGCTACGTTGGTCCTGTGGTGACTGGGGGCTCCCAGGAGAACCCCACCACAGAACCGAAGAGGTGGCCCCGGAGAAGGGGACGTACGCCTGGGGCCGGGCCTCACCAGCGAGCCACGGGCCACCTGCAGCAACAGGTGTCTCACCGTCCAGGCGCTGGGTGTTCGGGCGCCGTGGGGATGAGCTGCTGTCTGCATGGCAGCCGAGTTTGTATTGTTGAGCCCGGGGAGGCCCCTTGGTGACTCCTGGAGAGCCTGGCCGCATTTCTTCCTGCCCTTGGCCTTAGAACCCATCACGGTTCATGCCCTTTCTTGTTCCAAAAGGACCTGTGTTTATAAAGACCACGTGTTAGGACAGCACCAAAGTGTCTAGAAATCCGGGCCAGGAGGAGGAGGGAGGGGGATTGGCTGTGCCCGCCAGCGGCCTGAGAGCCCTGCCCACCCGCAGAGACCTGGCCCGACTCCAGGAGAACTGCGCGATCCTCGGGGAGCTGGTGAGGCTGCAGGCCCTGAAGTCCCACCTGCTGGGGTTCCGCACGCATGCCGACTCCGTGCTGGAGGTGAACATGGCCAAGACCAGCCAGGTGGTGGCCACTGTCCTAGGTAACCCCGCCTCTCCCAGAGTCCCAGTGGGGACGGGGTCAGGCGGACCTTGACCGGACGTGGTGCTGCCTGAGACCCACAGTGTCAGCCCTTGGGGGTCGCCTTCCCGGACCCTTCATTCTGCCTCGAGGGGCACGGGGTGGGGGGCGGCTGGGGGGCCGCCCCAGGGATGTAGCCGAGCCTCTCCCCTCCGCCCGCAGATGAGCTGGCCCAGGAGCTGAAGCCCCTCGGGGAGCCAGGAGCGGCCGTGATCCTGGAGCTAAAGAAGGCCGAGTGCCAGAGGCGGGGCCTGCACTTTGACGGCCCCATCAACGCCTGGGACCTGCGCTACTCCATGAACCAGGGGGAGGAGACGCGCTACCGCGTGGACCAAACCTGCTCAAGGAGTACTTCCCCATGCAGGCGCTCACACGCGGGCTGCTGGGCATCTCCCAGGAGCTGCTGGGGCTGACCTTCGACCTGGAGGAGGGCGCCAACGTGTGGCACGAAGGCGTGAGGCTCTACATGGTCCGGGATGCGGCCTCGGGCAAGGTCCTCCATCGACAAGTTCTACCTGGACCTCTACGTCGGTGCGTGCGTGGGGGAACCTGCCGGCCATGGGCTGGGGCTCCTCTGCAGAAGCTGGGCCTCACCCCGCGTCCCTCCCCAGGGAAGGGAAGTCCAAGTTTGTATTGTTTGTATTTTTTTTTTAATATTTATTTATTTGGCTGCATCGGGTCTTAGTTGCGGCGCAGTCTTCTCCCTAGTTGTGGCACACGGGCTCCAGAGCGCCCGGACTTGGTTGCCCCTCGGCACGTGGGATCTCAGTTCCCAGATCAGGGATCAAACCCGCGTCTCCACTACTCGGTCTCCAGTTTTGAGCTCTGTTTCTCCTTTCTTGACTGAGCCGGCCTCCGAAAGATTGGAAATAGATTCACTGGTGGTTTTTGTAAGGTTGCTGGTCTGAGGCGTAGCTGAAGGTTCCTTTGCGGTCGGCTGGGGCGATTTATGGGGAATATTTGAGGGGGTGGCTGGGGAAGAGGACACCATGCTGGCTGTCAAAGTGGACAGAGGCGAAGTCGCTCTGGAAGCATGAGTTGTCTGCAGGCCGTCCGCTTCGTCTTCTGCCTGTACCTTCCTCGTCAACTTTGAAGGTCCCGTGAATATGCCCCTTAAAGGCTCACACTGGAAATACCGAATTCCTGCCACTGAACCATCGCTCTTGCCTGTGGGTTCATCTAAAACGATCCCGGCCCATTGGCCTGGTGCGAACTGGGTTTCTCCCAGGAACTCGATAAATCCAGGCTTATTCCCATTCACCCAAACTCGCTCCCCAACTTGAAAATCATCCACAAACTCCTCTTGTGTCTCAGCAGACGGCCTGCTTCAGCCTGCAGCCGGGCTGCCTGCAGCAGGATGGGAGCCGCCAGATCGCCATCGCGGCCACGGTGGCCAACTTCACCAGGCCCACGCCCGACCCGCCCTCCCTACTGCAGCACGATGAGCTGGAGACCTACTTCCACGAGTTCCGGCAGGCGATGCACCTGCTCTGCTCCCAGGTCGGTGCGGGCACAGAGCTGCAGGCAGGGGGCGGGGAGGGCCCGGGCGCCCGTGGTCCTCAGGCAGGCCCTCGCCACGGGATTCTTCCGCTGATGTCACCCCGCACGTGGGTCAGCTTCCATCATCAAACCCCACGTACTCGGTGCGTAAACAATGGAAATGGATGTCCTTGAGGTTCTGGAGGCAGGAAGACCCAGATCAAGGTGTCAGGGCTAGTTCCCTACATGTTAAATACATGTACTCAAGAGTTGCCTTTAAAAAAGACAAAAGAAAGGAACTGTTGCCTGCAAGTCTGGTGACAGCCGGTGATGAGAACCAGAGGGAAGGCTCTGGGGCCGGGAACGCCGCGCCCAGTGAGGCCCTGGGGCTGCTGCCAGTCTCGGTGGAGGCTCAGCAAGTCCCAGTGACTTCCCCACCTGGCGCCCCCAGCTGAGCGGCTGGGCCCAGGACCCACTGCTCGCTCAGTCTTCCTGCGGTCAGCCTTCCGTCCCGAGAGCGATGCTGTCACAGGCTGCATCGGAGCACGTGGGGACAGTTCACTGAGCTGTGCAGCCGTCACTACTGCCATGTTTTGGACCATTTCCATCACCCCAAATATGTCCCTCACGCCCTTAGCTATCACTCCTTCCCCTCACCAGCCCCTGACAACCAGGAACCCACTCGCTGACTCTGTGGATCTGCCTGTTCTGGACGTTTCTCCTCAGTGGTGTCACACCCTGTGTGTCCTTCTGTGTCTGGCTTCTCTCGCTGAGCATCGTGTTCTCAAGGTCCATCCATGTGGCAGCGAGTGTCAGGGCTTCACCCCTCTGCGTGGCTGAGGGACGTCCCCGTGTGTGGAGGGACATCTTATTACTAGTATGTTTATGAGCAGAAGGTTTTGACTTTGAAGTTCAGTCTATTAAAGTGTTTTCTTGCACCTTTTGTATCCTATGGAAGAAATCCTTCTCTAACCCGAGGCACTAAGAGTTTCTTCTAAATTTTCTGCCTAGAAGTTTTGCAGTCAAGCTTTTCATTTTGTTGTTGTCCACTGTGGTGGAGTGTTTTCTGTGGTGTGAGGCTGGGGGTCACCCTCTGTCACCACGTTGTCGCCACCGATCCCCACGCGGTCACATGTGATATGCGTTTCTGTTTAGAGACACCTGGTCTGATAGCAGTTGTTGATTCACTCACGGCGGGGCTGTAACCCTCGCCTAAAGGAAATTCATCTAACACACGCACTGTCCCCGTGAGCACGTCACCGCCCTCCTGCACTTGGGACACCGGCCAACACTTCAGCTCTATGCTTGGAGCCGTGTTGAGCAGAGAAATCACCCCAAAAACACAAAAATGCACACATCGGGGCATTCAGCAGACCAAGAGAAGGACGCTTGTTTGCAGTTGGGGCTGGAACCAGAAGTTGGGGGTCGAGTGACCCAGGAGTGAGGAGGCAGCCTCTGCCCTGCTCCCTGGGGCCTGGGAAGGACATGCCGGGGTCACTGGGCTCGTGTGGACCCACACCTGCCGGGCCTGGGTTCCAGCCGCACTGCATCAGGTGCCGTGTCTTCAGGAAGAATTTCAGACGCAAGAGGAACAACGAGCACCTGCCAACGGCCGCCATCCGGATCCTCTGTGTCTGTGCCTTTGCCTCCTGGGCGCGGGGCTTTGGCTGGAGACTGTTGGCTCTGTGGGTGGGGAGGGGGCACGGTGACCCGCAGGACGGCTGGCTCTCTGCCTCACTGTGTCCCGGGCAGGTCTGTGGTCCAGGGTAGGGCCCTCCTGCAGCTCCACAGGCCGCTTTGCAGGCCAAGTTCGCCACAGGGAGCGGGACTTCGTGGAGGCACCTTCGCAGACGCTGGAGAACGGGGTGTGGGAGGTGGAGCCGCTGCTCAGGATGTCCCAGCACCACCGCACGGGCAGCGCCATCCCCCAGGAGCTTCTGGACAAGCTCACCAAGTCCAGCAGGCCAACCCAGGTGCGGCCAGGCCGAGGGAAGGGAAGGGGGCTCCCGGACCGCCCGGCTGGAAAGCGTGGCTTGGATGCAGAGCCAGCCCCTGGCCCCGTCTCCTTCCTCCTGCATGGAGGTGCATGGCGTCTCCTTCCTCCTGCATGGCGATGGGAGGCTGACGAGCGTGGCGTCTGCCTTCACCCCCTCCCTCCTCTCTGGGCTGAGCCCTGCGGCCCCGTGGGGTCCCAGTGGGCCCAGTCCCCCAGGGCCCGTCCCTTCAGGTCCTCCCAGCTGCCTGATACCCCTCTGCCCCCAGCGTGGACCCCAGAGCCCTCAGCTCTTCCCACCCCTGGTCCAGCCGGACAGGGTCCCTGCGGCGCCCTGGACAGGCGGGTGATGGGCAGCCCGGCCCCTCCCGGGTGGCAGCCCCGTAGGGTGAGGAGGGGGGCGGGCATGGTGAGCCACCCACGGTCGAGCGCGTCACCTCGGTGGGGGACGTGTGGCGCCGTGGCTGCACGCGTCTTGATGGCCGGGATCAGACCCAGCTCTACCACCAACCGGCTGGGTCCCCGGAGGCCGGTCACTGGACCCCGTTGTCCCTGTTCACCCTCTGCAACGTGCGTGACCCGAGGACCCCCTCACAGGTGGTCGTGAGCGCTGACCGAGTCGGTTTGTGTGGAGGACAGAGAACAGTAAGGCCAGCAGATGAGGAAAGAGCTTGTCACTCGCGGTCCTGGGCAGGGGCCCGCCTCGTCCCCTAGGGCCTCCCGGGAGCACGAGGGTTCAGCAGCAAGGAGGGGAGGGGTGGCTGGGGACTGGAGCCTGAGGTGTGGGTCCCCGGTAAGAGCAGCTCAGGATCGGCTAGAATGACCCGGGGCTCCGGGCCTACCGGGCATGATGAGCGCAGGGGGACGGTGGCCCCGAGTGTGGGAGCCCCGTACAGAAGGGGCTGGGGTGCAGCCCTGCGCTGGCTGGTTTGCGTCAAAAGTGAAAGACACGGTTAACGCTTAACGCGGGTACCAGGCTCAACCCAGGGTTCAGCCACAGTTCTTGTTACTCAACACAAATGCTGTCCTGCTTTGGCCGGTGCTGTGCCTTGTGGTGGAGGAAACGGGACTCAGAGGACTGTGGAACTCTGGCATCCAGGGTGGGTTCTGGGCACGGGGGCCCCGAAGTCCTCCGGAGCGGCAGGCGCATGGAGCTTCGAGGCTGGGGGAGGCGGGGGTATGGACCGTGGGGCTGCGCAGACTGCCTTGGCACCTGAGAACCACTGGCCGGAGGGACCACGGGGACGCCCGTGGAGGGGGGCGCCCAGGAGAGGCGGCCTGCTGGCGCGGGGCGGGGTCCTGAGTGCCGCCCCGCCCTCCCAGGGCGCCCTGTGCTCCTGCCCAGCAGTGGCCGGTGGGGCCGTGAGGCTGCAGGGAGGCCAGTACCCGGCACGGCGCCTGCTGCCCACAGAGGCCCGGTGTCCCTCGGGCTGCTTCTGAGCCAAGCGTGCCCGACGAGCCCCTCCTCCTGGCAGAGCCAGCGGGCACGGTCCCCCAGCGCCCCTCCTGTCCTCCGACAGGCACGTCTGCTCAGCCCGGGAGCGGGGCGGGCGCGCTGAGTCCTGGGCTGGGCAGGGCGCTCAGCCTGGGCAGGTCCTCGAGGCGCCCCGCCTGCTGCTGGCCCGGCAGGGGCCCCGGGGAACCGGCACCTTCCCCTGCACCCCACGTCGCTCCCTTCCCCAGGCAGGTCCATTTCTACCTGTTTCTGCAAACCAGATAGACCCTGAAGGGGCAGAAACTTAGCTCCGTTGAAATGGCTGAAGCTTAGGCTGTCACCTTGGGGTAACTCCTGAGGAGGGTCCTAACAGTTAGGACCCGAGGCCCTTTCTCTCCCATCTCCCTCCTCTCATCCGCCTCTTCTACCTTAACCCCCCTCCGTGCCCCCGCCCCCCCCCACCGCCCCCCACCCCCGATCTCACGGCCGTCTTCTTCCTTCAGAAAATCAAGAGCATCAAGAAGCAGCTGAGTCTCCTGTGCATCGACTTCAACAAGAACCTGAACGAGGACACCACCTTCCTGCCCTTCACTCGCGAGGAGCTGGGTGCGTGCGGGCCCCGTGCGGGGGTGGAGAGGCGTCCGTGTGCCCCTGACCCCCGGGAGGGCCTTCTTCCCCTGAGGTGCTCAGACTGTTTGGGTCCCAAGGTTCTGGATCCTTCCTAGGGGAATGTGGCGGTCTGTCTACCGAGATTCTGCCCCGAAAGGGAGTTGTCCCTCGAGACTCCGCGCCCCCCTGCTCTCTGTGATGTTTCTTTAATCTCACAGGGTCCTCCCCCACCTGACCTGGCGTGGGGTCTTGAAAGGCTGGGGCCTGGGTGGCTTTTTCAGCTTCTGCCCTCTTCCCCGAATGCTTTATTTTGAAAACTGCAGGAAAACTGTAGGAAAGTGGCAAGAATAGTACCAGGGAGACCCCGTGTGCTCCTCGGGCCCGGCCTCCCTACGTGGATGCCATGTGTGCTGTTCCTGCGCCGGGGCCTCCGGACACATCGCCAGGAGCAAGGGCGCCTCCTGAGTCCCCGGGTGCAGGCCCCCCTCGGGAAGCGGGAAGCTGTCCCCCAGCCGTCCCGATGGCGGTCTTTTTAAAAAATTAATTAATTTATGTATTTTTGTCTGTGTTGGGTCTTTGTTGCTGCACGCGGGCTTTCTCTAGTTGCAGCGAGCGGGGGCTGCTCTTCGTTGTGGGCACGTGCTTCTCATTGCGGTGGCTTCTTTTGTTTCGGAGCACGGGCTCTAGGTGTCCGGGCTTCAGTAGTTTCGGCACGTGGGCTCAGTAGTTGTGAATTCCAGGATCTAGAGCACAGTCTCAGTAGCTGTGGTGCACGGGCTTAGTTGCTCTGCAGCACGTGGGATCTTCCCGGACCAGGGCTCGAGCCCCTGTCCCCTGCATTGGCAGGAGGATTCTTTTTTTTGTTTGTTTTTTGTAACCAAAACATTAATCCCCAAGGATTCTCACACAACATGTTACAAATGACAGCATGAAAAAAAAAAATCTTGCACAGTAACTCAAAAGTTCAGCTCTACAATGGACCCTTAAACGGGCAGGACATTGGTATCTTGAATAGTCTCAAATTTCCAAATAATATTACAAAGAGTTATGTATTCATATACAGCAATCACAGAAGGAACTTATGACCTAAAGCAAAGGTAAACTAACTTTCTTGAAACTTCTTAGATTCTAAACCCACTGGACAACCTCTTGTCCGGTGTGAAGACTGGTGGAATTTTTAAACCTCTAATCTAGGGTAAAGGTGCAGCTTTAATTTTTACCTGCTGGCTTGTGTTCACAGCACCTTTTAAAGACTGCTTGCTTAACTACAGCTGCATACCATAGCCCAGCTACAGAAAGTCTTTTCAGTATTTGCCAGTGTTGTTTCCATAATAATAAACATCACACTTTAGGTGGGCAGGAGTTAGAGTTTTATTATCAGTCTAGGCAAGACCAAAACTTCAAAGCAAATTCAATTTTGCTAAAGGGAACATTGTAAAGTAACAACTCTTCATATTACATGCCTCATATGACCCATTTCAAACCATAGAGAATGACACCTTTATGTGTCACTGTCCCAAGAGACAAACAAATGTGAACAGCTAAAACATTTTAAAAATGCACCAAGCTTCGGAAGTCTCAAACAAAACTTGAATTTTCTGTACATACTCCTGTCAAATGAAGTTATTTCCTGTGCACCACTCCTCTTGCAAAGTGGTCTTCTATTTCCTTTCATTTGACCTGGATCGGCTAGGAGACCTAGAGAAAGATCGGGACAGCTTGTGATTTCTCTCCCAGGACAGTGATCTCTCTCTTCTCCTATCTCTAGAAAGGGACGTGGGGCTTGAGCATCCTCACCGCTTCTGTGTAACAGGCTGCTGCATAAGATGTGACACCTCGTTTGCCTCTGGGCGGCTAGATTTCGGGGACAGCCACGGATGCACGCGGACCCAGGCAGATGCTTCAGGTCCATCACGCCAACTTCTGCTGCCCTAACTTCTGTTCCCCAAGCCGCTGTCCCGGGCAGCAAGACCCACGTGGCTCCTGGGTTTCACGGGCCACAGGGGGATCCCGGGCCTCTGGAATCTGGCGGCTGAATCTGCTCACACAAGCTGTGCTGTGGGGCTGCTTTTCCCCCTGTGTGTCCAGTCCGGGGCCCTGCTGTCTTCACCCGAGGCGAGAGGGTGAACCTCAGCTCCCTGGAACAGACATTCAGAGCCCCAGTGACCGGTCTCACGGGGCTGGGGCGGCGGCTGGACATGTGTGGCCAGCCTGGTGGTGTCTGGCCCCGTCTGCAGTTCCAGTTCCAGCTGAGAAAGAGCCTCGCTGTGTTATTTTCTCCTGGTTGTGTAAGGATCCCCGGTGTCATTTGACAGAAATGTAGATGGTGTGTTCTTTCTCTGATTTCTCCCTGCTTCCTCTCCTCCCTCCCTCTCTGCCCCTCCCTCTCCCTCTCTCCCTCTCCTGCCTCCCTCTGTCTCTCCCTCTCCCTCCCTCCCTCCCGGAGAGGGAGAGACAGGGAGGCAGGGAGGTTTTATTATATCCTATAATATGGTTTATTATAGGATATTGAATATAATTCCCTGTTGTATCTATTTTATATATAGTACTTTGTATCTGCTAATCCCAAACTCCTAATTTATCCCTCCCCTACCCCCTTTCCCCTTTGGTAACCATAAATTTGTGTTCTATATCCGTGAATCTGTTTTTGTTTCGTAAGTTCATTTGTATCACAGTTTGGATCCCACGTGTAAGTGATACCTTATGGTACTTCTCTTTCTTCACTTAGTATGATAATCTCTAGGTCCATCCATGCTGCTGCAAATCCTAATGACCTCATTTTAATTCAATCACTTCTTTAAAGACTCTATCTCCAAATACACTCACATTCGGAGGTACTAGGGGTTAGGGCTTCAACGTATGAATTTTGGGGGGACACAGTTCAGGTCATAACACAACTCAAATGTCCATCAACGAATGGATGGACAAAAAACTGTGTTCCATCTCTACAATGGAGTACCACGTAGCAATAAAGAGGGGCAAATGACATTGATGCACGGTGACACGGATGCATGTCACAGACACAAAAGAATAGATACCATATGATTCCATTGGTGTGAAATTCTCAGACAGGCGAAACTAATGCATAGTAACAGAAATCAGAACTGTGACCATCTCTTAATGGGGATGGGACCCACTTGCGAGGGGTTCCAGGCAGGTGATGGGACTTTTCTCCATCTTGATCTGGGCGGTTGATGACACAGACAAATACACACATAAAAACTCCAGCTACCCTTAAAAATAAAAGGGTCAGATCCTTTAAAAAGATCCAGGTGCACATGTAAGATCTGTGCATTTTAATAATAAAATCTGGAGAGGAACAAAGCAAAGATCAGAGTCACTCCATCCCAATTCTCTGATTTATTTTGATTGTAGCAGTTCTCACTCTTTCAAATCCCCTTGTTCATTGTGGAGTTTGCCTGCCTGTCTTGTTCTTGAGACAGGCAGGGGCGGCATTGGTCTGTCTTATTGCTACGTGCATGCCCAGCCCCGGAACCAGGACTGGAATAGTCAGCGGTAGATCAGTGGCTGTGTGACGATGTCTGTGTAAGTTTTTGATTAGTAGTTGCAAACGATTGCATGTCAGTGTGGACAAAGCTGACAGGCACATTACACATGTGTGTGATCATGGTCACTGTGGTGATGATGGGGTGTTAGAAAGGCTTCCTCATGACACAAAAAGAGGAAATAAGTGCTGACCATTCGTTTTGGCAGTCGTAGGATTCAGTGTCTCTTTTTCTATAGCTTGCTTTTTAAAAACTGCCAACATGCTTGAGGGAGAAAAGCAGGTTGCAGATAGATATGTGTGGTAGAATAGATTAACCTAATGTTTCTGAACACACAGAGAATAACTGAGTTTAGGGACATGAGATAACTGTGGGAAAACATAGACAGGAAGGAGACAGACCAACACTTTCATAGTGGTTGTGTCTGGGGAAGTAGCAGACGGGGATCCGAGAGGCACACAAATGGCCTTCCGCTGTGCCTTGAATATTTATTTCATTTAAAAAAAGACCAAAAAAAAAACCCTTTCTGTTGTGGAAAACAGTATGACAGGTCCACAAAAAATTAGAAATAGAATTACTGTAGAATAGAAATACGACCCAGCAATTCTACTGGGAATTGCAAGTGTGGTCTCAGAACTTCCCTGGCAGTCCAGTGGTTAAGACTCCACGCTTCCATTGCGGGTGGCACGGGTTCGATCCCTGGTCGGGGAACTAAGATCCCACATGCCATGCGGCATGGCCAAAAGATTAAAAAAAAAAGGGGGGGGGGTCTCAAACAGATATTTGTACATCCACATTCATAGCAGCATGATTCACACTAGCCAAAAGGTGGAAGCAACCACAGAGTCCATCAATGGATGAATGAACAAAATGTGGTCCATCCATCCAATGGAATACTATTCAGTTTTAAAAACGAGGGACTTCCCTGGTGATGCAGTGGTTAAGAATCCAGCTGCCAGTTCAGGAGACACAGGTTTGAGCTCTGGTCCTGGAAGATCCCACATGCCACAGAGCAACTAAGCCCATGCACCACAACTGCTGAGCCTGCACTCTAGAGCCCACAAGCCACAACTACTGAATCCCGCGCGCCTAGAGCCTGTGCTCCGCAGCAAGAGAAGCCACTGCAGTGAGAAGCCCATTCACCTCAATGAAGAGCAGCCCCAACTCACCGCAACTAGAGAAAGCCCACGCACAGCAATGAAGACCCAACGCAGCCAAAAATAAACAAATAAATTTATTTAAAAAATAATTTTAAAAACTATTTAAAAAAAAAAAAAAGGAAGGAACTTCTGAGAATTCCCTGGCAGTCCAGTGATTAGGACTCAGTGCTTTCACTGCTGGGGCCGGGTTCGATCCCTGGTCAGGGAACTAAGATCCCACAAGCCGTGCTGTGTGGCCGAAAAAAAAAAGGGGGCATTTGTGAATAGTCACCTCAAATGGTAATGAGGTTTTTTTGTGTGTGTTTGTTTGTTAATTTTATTTATTTATTTTTGGCTGTGCTGGGTCTTCATTGCGGCGCACGGGCTTTCTCTAGTTGAGGTGAGCGGGGGCTACTCTTCGTTGCGGTGCACATGCTTCTCATTGCGTGGCTTCTCTTGTTGTGGAGCACAGGTTCTAGGTGCACAGGCTTCAGTAGTTGTGGAACGTGGGCTCACTAGTTGTGGCTTGCGGGCTCTAGAGCGCAGGCTCAGTAGTTGTGGTGCACGGGCTTAGTTGCCCCATGGCATGTGGGATCTTCCCAGACCAGGGTCGAACACGTGTGCCCTGCACTGGCAGGTGGATTCTTAACCGCTGCACCACCAGGGAAGTCCGGTAATGAGGTTTTGAGCACCAGTGGATTTCCATTGATTAAATGTATGCCAATCTGCAGCCACTGTGAAAAACAGTACGGAGGTTCCTCAGAAAACTAAACATAGAATTACCTAGGGGGTTATTTACAATTTGGGACTTCCCTGGAGGTCCAGTAGTTAAGACTTCACCTTCCAATGCAGGGGGTGTGGGTTCGTTCCCTGGTCAGGGAACTAAGATCCCACATGCCTTGTGGCCAAAAAAATAAAACATAAAACAAAAACAATATTGTAACAAATTCAGTAAAGACTTTAAAAATGGTCCACATCAAAAAAATCTTAAAAAAAAATTATATGATCCAGCAATTCTGGGCATATATCTGGACAAAACTCTAATTCAAAAAGATATATCCACCCCTATGTTCATTGCAGCACTATTCACAATAAATGTCACTATTCACCTAAATGTCCATCAACAGATGAATGGATAAAGAAGATGTGGTACATATATACAATGGACTACTACTCAGCTATAAGTAAGAACAAAATAATGCCATTTGCAGCAACATGGATGCAACTAGAGATTATCATGCTAAGTGAAATAAATCAGAAAGAGAAAGACAAATACCATATGATATCACTTATATGTGGAAGCTAAAATATGACACAAATGAACCTATCTACGAAACAGAAACAGACTCACAGACATGACATAGAGAACAGACTTGTGGTCTCCAAGAGGAGGGGGTTGGGGGAGGGATGGAGTGGGTAGCTGGGGTTAGCAGATGGAAGCTTTTATATATAGATTGGATGAACAACAAGGTCCTACCGTATAGCACAGAGAACTATATTCAATATCCTTTGATAAGCCATAAGGGAAAAGAATATATGTAAAAAAAGAACGTATATAAATGTATAACTGAGTCACTTTGCTGTACAGCAGTAATTAACACAACATTGTAAATCAGCTATACTTCAATTTACAAAAATAGAGTACATGTACGCCAATCTACTACCATCACTGTTCTCCCCAGAAAAGGCTCAACTTCCACCCTGATGGAAGGAACAATTTCCCTGCCAGTCGGCCAGGGTGGCAGGAGCTACCTGCTGGCAGCAGTGTCCCCTCACTCTGGCCCACCCAAGCACAGCAGCACCCCCTAGGTCCACAAGCCTGGCTCAGGCCAGCGAGCTCGGGGTGCATGGAGGTGGGTATACCTCACAGGCAGGTATACCCTGGGCCACCCCTGGAACTGCACCCCTGAGGGACAGCCCACCACCCAGCTGAGACCCAAGGGCTGAGCCCCAGAACACTGTTTCCACTCTTTATGCTAACGTGCTCCTCAGATTGTTCCTGGTAGCATACTGAATACCTGAAACGATGACCTCAACTGGAAAAGTATCACAAAAATGATGGAATTCAGTAAGTTGGCTAAGTTAAAAAATATATATATAGGGCTTCCCTGGTGGTGCAGTGGTTGAGAGTCTGCCTGCCGATGCAGGGGATGCGGGTTCGTGCCCCGGTCCGGGAGGATCCCACATGCCGCGGAGCGGCTAGGCCCGTGAGCCATGGCTGCTGAGCCTGCGTGTCTGGAGCCTGTGCTCCGCAACGGGAGAGGCCACAACAGTGAGACGCCCGCGTACCACAAAAAAAAAGGAAAAAAAAAAAAAAAAAAAAAAATATATATATATATATATATAAATAAATAGAAAATACAAAGTCAATAATCTTTCTGTAGGCAAAGGACCACTGTTTGGAAAATAACATCCTGCATACATTAGTAATAAAAGGATTAAATACCTAGGAATTGAGTTAAGAAACTTGTAATATCTGTATGAAGACTTTAAAACACAGACTGATGAGGTTTAAAATAAGGGCATTCCTTCTGCATAGTTAGAAGGAGGGACCAACTACCGATTATACGTTAGCAACATGGGTGAATCTCAAAACCATTAGGCTGAGTGAAAGCAGCCAGACAGAGAAGCCCACACTGCACCAACAGGTGAAAGTCATCCATGAAGATGGACGTGGACCAGAGGTTGCCTGGTGGTGGTGGCAAAGGGGGATACTGAACTGGGAAGGGACACAGGGGAATTCTGGGGTGATGGAAACATTCTATAGTCTGATAAGGATGTCGGTCCTCAGACTGATTCATTTACCGGAATAAACTGCTGCACACCCAGGACTTGTGCATTTCATATTAGACCTCAGTTTACAATGGGAATCCAGTGAGACACTCCTAGGTAGAACAACCTTCAAAGTGCAAAGCGCTTATAATCGATGCCACCATTTATTTGTAGCAAAGATAGACACACACACCTGCACTCGGGCACAGAAGGACTTTGGAAAGACAAGGATTTGGTGTCTTGGTCAGGGGGCCTGGGAATGAAGACTTAGCATACTTTTCACTGTACCCACGATATACTTTTTCATGCGTTTTTAGCTTAAAAAAAAAACCAAAACAGAACATATAGCTAAAAAATAAAATCTGACAGGGGAACTTTACCATGTCGAGCTGTTGTGTTTACCATGTGCGTTCGTTACCTGTTGAAAAAATAAGTTGAGATGTCAATTTCCCGCCACATAAAAATGATTCATATGTTAAGACGTCACAGAAATAATGGAAGAAAACACTAGTTTGATTTAGGGGTAGGGAAGGCCTTTCTGAATAGGCTCTAAAAAAATAGAAGAGCAGACAAATATAAATCTAATCCCTAAAAATAAAGTCTCTTTACAGCAAAGATAGGATGACTCAAGATGAAAGTAACACGAGCAGGGGACAGCCCCTAGCAAGGACGAAGGTTACAGCATGTGTCACCACGGAGATAAGGAACAAATTCCAGTAGCCACCAGACACTTTGGAGGGTTGAATCACTCCTAAAAAATGCTAACAAGGGAATTCCCTGGTGTTCCAGTGGTTAGGACCCCACGCGCTTTCACTGCCGAGGGCCAGGGTTCAAGTGCTTTCACTGCCGAGGGCCAGGGTTCAGTCCCTGACTGGGGAACTAATTCTGCAAGCCATGCACGTGGCCAAAAAAAAAAAAAAATTGCTAACAAGACTCACTATTCCATTGACAAGGATCGAAGAGGCAAAAGCCAGGGTAGGGTAAAGTCCAGGTGGCACTGTTGGTGGGAGAAGCATTAAAACCTCTCCAGGGGGGTAGGTCAGCCACATGACCTGAAAGGGAAATATGAAAACATTTATACTCAGTGATCCAGGAAGCTCTCTACATATTTCCTTAAAGGATACAATGGAAGAGTCCATACAAGGATGTTCAGTGCAGTGTCGTTTACAAGAGAAGAGGGAACATCTTAATTACCATGAAGGAGCTTAAATTTTACATTTGAATTATCTCTAGTCCCTTGGTCTTTTTTTTTCAGATTGATAGATTGATTGATTTGGCTGCGTTGGGTCTTTGTTGCTGCACGTGGCTTTCTCTAGTTGCGGCGAGCGCAGGCTTCTCATTGCGGTGGCTTCTGTTGTTGCGGAGCATAGGCTCTAGGTGCACGGGCTTCAGTAGTTGTGGCATGAGGGCTCAGTAGTTGTGGCTTTCGGGCTCTACAGCGCAGGCTCAGTAGTTGTGGCGCACGGGCTTAGTTGCTCTGCGTTATGTGGGATCTTCCCGGACAAAGGATCAAACCCGTGTCCCCTGCACTGGCAGGTGGATTCTTAACCACTGCGCCACCAGGGAAGTCCTAGTCCCTTAGTCTTATGATTAAGGCACCCGTGACTTACATGGACAGTTATAGTTGAGATGCCACCAAGTGCTTTCCTAAAAGCACACGTAGAGGTGGTGGGGCAGGTGTTACTTGACATTCTAACAGCGGCCCTTTGGGTTGTGTGTGCTGGTGACTCACATGTCTTTGTCTGCTTCTGCTTTGTCGTCATTTTATAGCAGGTCTTTTCCCAAAGACAAATCAAAGAAAAGGGTCGTTCATCTCAGAATTCAGTAGGACTGAGTCAGGGTGAAAGTATGGAAAGCCCACCTCCCAGATGCTTAAACAAATAAGGGCTCTGCCTGGGGGTGGCAGGCCAGGGCTACGAGTGACTCTTTTTGCTCCACCATCCATTGCATGGGGCTTCTGGCCTCACGGTCACAGGACAGTTGCTGCCTTGCCAGGCATCACAGCCCAGGGCTACAAGGCCACGGGGAGTCCAAGATTCTTCCTTTAAAGGGCGTTCTGGGAAACCGCACCAGCAAGTTCCACTTGCATCGTATTGGCCAGAACTGAGCCACCACCCCCACCCCAAACAGGCGTGGGACGTCTAACTTCAGATGAGGCCTCCGCGGGGTCACCTGCGACACTGAGGAGCCCACTCTCATCCAGCCTCAGCTGAGAGGCGGCCAGAAGTCCCTGGCAAATCAGGAGTCATCACCCAGGGTGATTTATAGGAGAGATTTATTTGAAGAAATATTACAACATATAAAAACTACATAAAGTCTTAATTTCCACTCATACAGTGGTAACTTTGATATAATGCATAATAAAAAACTTTTAAAATCCAGAACGGACAAAGTACTGCACAGTTTCATCACTAAGTCAAATTAGTCGATAAGCAAATCTCACAAAAGAGCTTCATGTCAGCCAAGGCCACAAACACCGTGTACAACACATCTGAACTGACAGATTGACATGTTAAAAATACAACAATATCAGTGCACGTTGGGGATCTCCGGTGCCAGAAACAAAGGCGACTGGAGGGCAGAACTAGTCCTTAGCAGTCTCCTCCTTGATTTTAACTGAAGAGATATAAAAGGGAGAGTATGTAATGTAATGTTACACGAAGCAATAGGCAAGCACATCAGGTACGTGGACCAGGAACTACGTTAATGCCCAGGCGTTGACACTAAAAGGACCACCTCGTAAGAACCTGCAGCAGCTCTGCACCAGCATTCAGAGACTGAACACTGCTCAGGTGCTCCCTAAAGGTTTCCAGACCACCTGGGTTATGGGCTAGTGTCTGAGGCGGGCGCAGCCGACCCAGACTCACTTAGCAGGACAGAGCCAAGCACCCCGAAATCTGACCACTCGTCCACTGCGTGCCGGGCCCCAGTGCTCCGTGCTTACCCACACGCTCACTCATCTCAGAGCAACCCTGAGAGACGCAAGGCCACCAGGGAGGGTGGGTGACTCGCCCCAGTCTCAGAGCCTAAAGCCAAACCCCTGCTGTCCCCACCGCTCCCTACCATACCTGAGGTGCTCTCTCGCGCTCTGACCATCATACAGCGCTTGATCTCCAAGCCGATGGCTTTGGCCAGTGGCGGTGGCACAGCGTTACCCACCTGCAGGAGGGAAGGAGGGCGACATGTGGTTCGGCATGGCTGGAGTCAGCGCTAGCCTCCACTCGGACACGGGCACTGGGCCCCCGGTCTCAGGCTCACACAGGCCTCCAAAGCCCTTCCCTCAGGATGGCACTCAGACCCTCCACCCAGCCCACCCTCCCGCCCCAAACACCAGCAGGTCAAGCACCACTCGGAGAAGGGGGCCTTTAAAGGGCTTTAGAAAATCTTAGAATCTGGACATGGAAGCTACTATGTTTCACTACTAGCTGAGAGCTCTGCTCCCAGAGCACAGGATGGCCGAGAGGGGTGAGAGGGGTGAAATGGGAGGGTCTCGCTGTAACCCCCAGGCACTGCTGGCCTTTTCAGCCACATGCCTGCGCTCCTTGGAAATACATTTCATTAACAGCCAAACCGAACACTCTGAGAAACAGGAGGAATTATTGGTTCGTTTCAACCCTTAGCAACAGGGAGTTTTCACCACCGGGTATTTCGTCTGCTCTCTGCAATGCGCTAGAACTTTCCTTTGGGCGAAATGTGCCTCAGCTGTCCACGGCACCCGACACACTTGGCGACTCCGCCTGACCCGGGAGTGCCCTGGGCCCCGGGGACAGGGTCCCTCCTTCCTGACCACCCCCTCGTGGGAGTGCTGAGGCCAGTCAGCCCCCAGCTCTGGGGGCTCAGCGTCCCCTAGAAAGTGACTGCGAGTCAAGCTCCCCACCGACCCCCGACCCCCTGGTCTCCCTCCAGCCAGGGCCGCTTCGTGCGCAGTGCTGCTCGCCCCTCCTCAGCGGGGAGGAGACCCGGGCCGACTCCGCTCCACTGACCTGCCGGTGCTTGTCCAGGATGTTGCCGAACAGCCGGTAGGTGTCGGGGAAGCCCTGAGAGCGGGCGCACTCCCGCACACTCACGACGCGGTGCTGCTCTGGGTGGAGCACGCGGCCCTGGGGGCAAGAGGTGCGATGTGGGTGGGAAGGAGACGGGGCCACGGGAAGCCCACCCCGGGCCGGGGCGCAGAGGCAGGAGGCGGCGAGGAGGGCCGGCCCAGCCGCGAAGCCCGTGCCTCCGTCCCCGCCCAGGCCCAAGTGGCCCTCAGACCTACCTGCTTGCCCATGGGCTCGGGGTTGGTGACGGTCGTGCTGAAGAAGCCGTCCCACTCGAGCCGTCCGTAGAGGCCGGCCCAGTGGTTGTGCCTGTTCCCGGTGTGGGGCAGGCACCAGGGAATGAGGGTGTTGAACTGTCTGGCCGCAGGGTCACAGGCTTTGCCTGTTGGAAGAGAGGGCTGCGATGGGGCTGTGCTGACGGAACGGGATGATACAGCAGCCGACAGTCCCCGTTTGCCAGGCAGAGCTTCATCACGGACCCTGTCCTCAGCAGCCGTGCGCAGCAGGGACACCCAGGCTTGGCGAGTCTGCACCCCACCCAGGGCTGCTGGGTTCCTGTGCGGCAGCCCCGGCATCTCCTGCTGAGAAACCCTGAGCCCACCGCCCCGCTGCAGAGCCTAAGGGGGCTGGGGCTTCACACCAAACTTGAGGAAGCCACACCTGGAGGCCAGGGCACAAACCTTCCACACAGGAGCAGACCCCGCGGAGAGCCCCGGCGCTGCTGCAGCCGTTCTTCTTGTCGTGGTAGTTGTACCGCAGCTTCCTGGCCAAGGTGCCATCAGAGAGCCGCACCTCGATGTTTGGCAGGTCACGCCAGTCTGAGCCCGGGGCCAGAGGGATGTGCCGCATGCGAGCAGCCACCAACGCGCTCATGTCCTGCAAGAGCAGAGCAGGCCCCGCTGCCGCCGAGCCCCCGGAGCACCCGACCACACGCAGTGGGCTGGGCGCCACAGTACTGGGCACTGGGCATACCACGGTGACCAGGACCCCAAGGGGCTTGTATCCCACTGGGAGACAAGCAGTGACCCCAATCGACAGCCTGGGGGTTACACACGTGCCATGAAGACACCAGAGCAGGGATGTGGACGACGGGGGAACGGGTGAAGGGACAGCTTCGGGCAAGCGCGGGGCTACTGAGGAGGTGACGTCGGAGCTGAGCCCTGCAGGACAGGAGGAGCCGGCGGTGGGGAGAGCTGGGGTTTGGTGCGTTTGGGAGATACCCAGAGAACAGCGGTGCTGAGAGACAAGACCAGTCATAGGAGACGATGGCCAGACACACCATTCTAGCCCGATTCTAGGCAGAGTATAAGCTCTGATTGATACTTTCCAGGACCATGTACTGGGGCGGGGGTGGGGTGCAAGGAGAAGCAGGAGGCAGTGAGATGTGAGGCTGGGGGCCGGCTGAGGTAGCGGATTTTGGGTTAGGGGCCAAGAGCAGAAGGAGCTGGAAGGGGGCCGAGACCAGACCCCGCTTCCCCCACAAGCCCTGGCTGGGCTCCAACCACAGAGCTGTTCCTGGGAGGCCGCTGGGAGGAGGCCCTGCTCTATGGAGGTGACGTTACCTTACAGATGTGGTCCCTGAGGATGGGCTGGTACTGCGAGCCCCGGAGCTGCCTCTGGAACCAGGACTGAGGCTCCCCGTTGTACGAGATCTCCTGCGCCGAAGCTCCGTTCCGAATCTCGGGAAGGTCGGACATCGTGTCCCGCACGGTGATGGTTCGGAACGGACCCGAGCTCAACCTGCAACAGAGCACAGACTGTGGCACCTCTGGGGACACACACAGCTATCATGTGTGTGAGTCACAATTGCCATCCCCCGACTGCTGGCACCGTCTTCTCCAGAGAAGGCAACCCGGCTCGGGGCCAAAGGACCGCTCGGGGTCAAAGGGCCGCCCGAGGTCACAGGGGCAGCATTCTTCTCAGACCCCATCGGAAAAGGGGACAGGCTATAGCGTGGGCTCTGCCCGTGACTGCGGCCAGGCTTCTGGCCACTGCCCCGGACACAGGGCACTCGGGGTCAGAACGAGAGCAGAGGTGGCAGAGCGCTCGCAGGGCAGGCCGGACGCGGCGCTGTCTGCCCTCGCTAACACTGTCTCCTCGGCTCGGGCCTCTTCACAGAGGTCCACCCGCACCAGGCCTCGCCGGGGAAGGCTCACAAGCGCCAGAACAGCGGGCTGGCCGGGGGTACTCCTACCTGGTGATGTTGCTGACAAACTTCTTGTCGTCGACTACGACACTCAGCTGGCAGGCCCGGGGCGCGAACACGTGCAGCGGCTCCGGGAACAGAGGGAGCTGCTCTCCGGGGGCCGCGGCCAGGATGATGGCCCGCCTCCGCGTCTGGGCCACGCCGTACTGACCAGCCTGCGCGGGAGAGGGCCAGACACACACATGGTCAGTGGGCACCTCCGAGCAGCTGGGCGAAGGGCTGGGGTCCGCAGCACCTGACTTTCTGGGGCATCTGGCTGGTGTGGAGCTCACCCAGAGAGCCCCTAGTTAACCCACGGGCTCATGCCTAACAGGAGGTGGGACCGGAGAAGAGGACGAAAGATCCCAGGAGGTGGTCGGTAGCCCCTGGAGAAGATGGGAGTGAACCCTGCTGGCGATCCCAGCCAGCTCTTTAAACAGCACATGAAGGAGCACTTGGGGAGAAGAGCGGCCAGAGGAGACACCAGGAGCCATGCCACCTGCCTGGCAGCCCACGGTCACAAGGGAAAGAACACGGCTGCCAACAAGGTTGGTCAGTGAGGCCGAGACACTACGGAAGCTGGATGGGAGGGGCCCGGCAGCCGCCTCCCCAGCCCTCGCCCGTGCTGCACGTCACCACACTGTGGCCCCTCTCAGATCTACTTTCCCTTTGAGACAGCTTGCCGCTGTCCAGGGACTGCTCAGCCCTTTCTCCGGCCACACACGTCTGCCCGCTCTGCCCCTGCCCGGGGGGCCCACCTGCAACACGCCGAAGGTGCACTGGTAGCCCATGCGGACCAGGCAGCGGAGCGTGAGCTTCAGGACCATGGAGCGCTTGAAGGAGACGAAGTTCCTGACATTCTCCAGGAGGAAGTACCTGGGCCGGTAGTAGTCGCAGTAGCTGTGGAGGCGGGAGAGACGAGAGAGGAGGAGACCTACTCTGCCAGAAGCCACTCCCAAATGCTTGACGTTTGTCAAGACGCACCTGCCAACTCTCAAGGTCTCTCCCTAGCGGAGGGGCAGCCGTGAACTTCCTGAAGGCAAAGACCGGCGTCTCACTCAGCACTCCGCCTTCAGCAGGTGCGAAGGCTAAAGCAGTTACTGCTCGGCCCTGGCACGCCTGCGGCGCAGCCCCGGGACCAGCCGTCTAGTCACCCTGGGGCAGCACCGAACGCAGAGGGAATTCTAGCCTGTTTACCTGAGGAAGGAGACCACCAGGGAGTTCTTGAACTTAGAGTACGTTCGAGAGTTGAAGCGGTTCATGCCGCTAAAGCCTTGGCAAGGAGGCCCGCCACACAGCATCTCCACGTCTCCCTTCTGCGGCAGCTTCTGGCCGCGGGAGTTGGTCACCTCCCCGGCCATGACCAGCTTCAGCAGGACGTTGCAGTCCTCTGTGAACACCGTGGACCCGGAATTGTTCAGCCGGAACGCCTGGGCCGCGGGGTCCCACATCTCGATGGCCCACAGTGTTTCCGAGATGCCTGGGGGACACAAGGACAAAGATGAGCTGCGAACCCTGTAGCATATGAGACTCTTTAGTCAGAACTGTGACCAGAGCCAGGAAGGTCTTCCAGGCAGAACACGCCCGGTCCGGTTTTTGCAGCTGTGCGGAGAGAAACCCAGAGCCTACCTGCTTGGTGGAACCCTTCCGACAAACCCCCACAGCCAGAAAACACATCCAGGGTCCGCAGCTTCGGCAGCTTGATTTCCGTCTCCAGCTCGCTCGGCTCAGAGCTTTGCGACTTTGTCCTGCTTTTCCCTGCGGGAGACAGGCCCCAAGTCAGATCAGGGCCCTAGCGTGCTCTCTTCAAACACCCTGGTGATTCAGAGACGGCCTCGTTTTGAGTTGGCGGCAGCAGAGCGAGGTAACGTCAGAGGCTCCTCTTTTATACTGACTGATTCACGAGAATCGAGTTACGGGAGACGGACTTGAAAAGAAGCCCGTGGAGTAACGACATACCTTTTCCCTTCCCTTTCCCTTTATTTCCAGGGCTACGGGCATGGTTTGGAGGATCTTCAAAGCTTTTGCTCTTGGCATTATAGGCCTGAGAAGGAAAGAACCACAACAGTCTGGAAGAGAAACACCAGTCCCCTCTCTAACAAATACGATTTAAGTTAATTTGATAAGATCTACTTAATTTCTCCCTAAACATGGCCATAAGCAAAAAGTGTTTTGAGTTTTATTACATTAGAGATGAGGGGAAAATTCTACTAACACACACATTTTATATGGCCGAAATTCTTGCTATTTCAAGTACCTGGACTACTCATTCTAAAAACAGGCAAGTGTTACAGTTAGACTGTACACGCTGGAACCTGGGGGAAACATGGGTTATCTTAGAACGATACATGCCTATCACAGAAAAGCCATGCTCAAACAATTTAAGAGTGATTAGCTTAATCAACAAACTGCTGGCTCTACTCTCAATAACCAGGCACAGGCTCGGCTGTATGGCCCCGACCTGGACACGGAACCCTGGCTGAAGGCACTGGGGGCAGGGCTGCATCTCCCAGGGCTAGAGGAACTTTCCCCTAACTCACAGGCACTGGCCAGGCCAGCAGAGGCCACTTAACAGTCTTCAAAAATCGCTATTGCCTTAGGACACTCAAATGTGACATTCTGTTTTGTTTTAAGCCCAAAGTGTCAAATTCCAGAACAACTTGAATGTCACCGATTCGTACTCTGGATAAACTGCTTTCTCGGGGGCTGTGTCTGACCCCAAGGCCCTCCCTCCAGTAAGCCCAGGGCCCCACCTCAAGGAAGTAGAAGCGGTCGGGGCCACCAGCGGAGAAGTCCTGGAGGCACTCAGGCAGGTCCTCCCCGTACTCCACGGTGCAGCGGCCCTGCACGGCCTTGAAGTCCACCACAGCCTCCTCGTCGCTCCAATAAAGCAGGTTGATGTCTGCGTGGTAACTCGCCGGGGTGGACTTGTGCGTGTTCTCCGGCCTGCGAGTGCGAGGGTCTTTGTTAGTTCTTTTGCCTCGAGCTGACAGGCAATTAAAAGGCACATTCCTGACAATGCTCAGATGATCGGTGGGTAAAGACCATTCCCCACCCCCAGCAAGTCACCTTGATTACTGACCCCCTTAGTTGGCACTAACCACAGACTAAGTGGGGTTCCTTGCCATGAACTCAACTAATGGTTTGCTTGCTCTTTATGCCCCCAGTGTAGCCCAAAAAAACTTGTCCTGTGTTAAGACCAGCTGCTGGTCTCCTGTTAGAAAGCATGTCTAGAGCTGCCTTCATTCGCCTATAACAGCCAGATTCCTTGTTCTTTCTCATTACTCAACTGATTATTGCAAAGACCTCAAAAACTCTTCCACGTACATTAGCTAAGACATGGAGCAACTTTAGACCTATCTGTATGGATTAGTTTCAGGTTATCTCCTAACCATTATTAGGATCCCAGAAAAAGACTGAGTGAAGCCAAGACATTGGACAGAGAGAAACCCCAGAGCAGGGAAGAGGGCCTGAGAAGAACAGGGGGATGGGGAATGGGGAGGGGGGCGGAACACGGACAGTGTTCAGAGACAGGACACGCGGACAGAACTCAGGGTTCTGAGGGCGCCTCAGGCAAAGCCCAGGACATTCCACGCCTATCTTTGTCACACTCTGGACTTCTGCTCACAGATTTCTTTTGGACAAAGCTGTGCAGCTTTAAGAGAGAAAGCGAGGGCTGTGATATGTAGCTGTAGTCATCCTCGGTACCCTCCAGGTAATCAGAAACACTTGGAAGAACAGATACCTCCACCCAACTCTTAGACCACCACTGTGTGTGTGCGGTTACCACCCCGCCTCAGGCAGAGCCCCCCGAAGGGCAAAGGCTTCACCGACCTGTAAAACTTGTTGACTCTGATCTTGATATCCGTCTCGTTGGGCCTGCCGTTGCTCTTCTTACTGCAGAAGATCTCTTTGATGCGGCCAATACGGTACGGCTCAGGGGCATCTAGGTTGCTGCCTTTGATGTAGTCAGAGTATTTCCGGTAGTGTTCTGGATACAGAGCTTCATCCACAGGCTCCTTCCGTGGGCGTTTCACAGGACTGGACAGCTTAATGCTGCAGAGAAGCAACTGTTATGAGTGACTGAACATGAAGCCTTAAAAAGCAGTCTCAGCATGACTGATCAGTGACGATAACCACTTAAATTCAAACACTTTAAACTAATGCAGCTACGTACCCTTAGACCAGATTTAGAGACTAAATCTCACCCACACTTTAAAATGGGTACTCTCCATCTGTGCTCTGGGGATAGTTGCTAAGGCTGTTCAGGTTCTCCCCGCTCCCAGCCTCAGGGCAGGCGTGTGGCTCGTTCAGCTCTACAGGTGTGCGCAGCAGGGACGCACAAGCACTTGGAGCGGGAGCTCTGAGCGCCAGGAGAGCCTCCAGCGTGCTTCCCCTCGCCTCTGACTGCCGACTCCTGAGAAGGCAGGGCTCCGTCAGCCCAGGGCCCTGAGTGACACAACAGTCCGAGTCCCCTGAACCACAATGGCCACACAGTACAGGCAAGAAGTAAACTTCTGTGATTTTAGAGTTGTTACCACGGCATAGCCTACACTCTGACTGAGGCATCGACCCAGAGGCAATGCGCGAGAGGCATGGGGAGAAGACTCGTGGTCTGGGCAAGCCGAATTTGGCCTGACCGCGTACTGGCTAACTCAGGCCAGCAAATGAGATGCCAGGCTGCCAAGACCGCAGGGCTGTAAACTCTGAAGACTGCAGCTCAGGGAGGCAGCTGCTGTGCTTTCCCATCAGACCCCCTGAAGTCTGACGGGCTCCAGAGGTGTCTCTGAACACCTGTGCTCTCACTTCAGCTGTGCCAGGAGCATCTGGTAGACAGCACTACAGGGAGTCCTCCCCTTCGAGGCCAAAAACTGGAGCTAAAGGGCGTGATGCACACTCACTGTGCGGGCCTGGAAGGACCGATGTTTTGTAATGTACGGTGACTGAATGGAGGTTGGGGACTGGGCTCCAATTAGGACTCGAGGAAAATGGAATTGCAAGTCGGGAAACTGAGTTGACTAAGCTCAGAAAATGGTGGTTGTAAATCCAACCACGCACTAGTTCTTAAAACAAACAAGGAATGGATCAAGTGTGGACAATATCTGTGGCTTTGATTTTTCCCTGAAGAGCGTCAATCCTCTGATGTGGAAGTCTTTTTTTTAAATTTTATTTATTTTTGGCTGTGTTGGGTCTTCGTTGCTGTGTGGGCTTTCTCTAGTTGTGGCGAGCGGGGGCTACTCTTCGCTGCGGTGCGCGGGCTTCTCATTGTGGTGGCTTCTCTTGTTGCGGAGCACAGGCTCAGTAGTTGTGGCGTGCGGGCTTGGTTGCTCCGCGGCATGTGGGATCTTCCCGGACCAGAGATCAAACCCGTGTCCCCTATATTGGCAGGTGGATTCTTAATCAGTGCGCCACCAGGGAAGTCCCGCAAGTCTTTTGGTGCAATTCCCATTTACCAACAAGTAACTCACAGTCAGCCTTTACTTTAGGCCAGGCGCTGTGCTAATAAGCAACTTTCTTTTAACTCACTTATTCCTTAGGGGCCTGGCAGGCAAGGCACTCCTCTCCCCACTTGATAGATGGGAACTGGGAGGGGCTCTCTGCCATGACCAGCTGGGCAGGAACCCACCACTGACCCTAAAGCTCTCCCTTAGCCAGCGGGCTCTCTGTCTGACTTCTTTCACAGACAGCTTCACTGCCACAGAATTATAGTCGCTCTGCACTGGAAGGCTGGATAACGTCTGCTCACCGCACATGACACTGTGACAGCTTGGCAGCAGCAGGTACTGGGCTGCGGGGTGGGGGACATTGTGGAGCCAGCTCTGTACTGACCCAGAGCTCCTGGCCCTGACTGCAGCCAGGGGCACTCACTTGAAGGTGAAGGCCTCGGGGGGGAGGTACACGCCATCGCCCACTCGATACTGGATGCCATTCTTGGTGGCTAAGCTGTAGAGGACCCGGCCGTCCAGGTCCTCGAGCTGCTCCATGACCCTGGGAATTTCCTTCTGCCTCATTTCAGCCAGACGTGCACAGCTTGCACAGAACCTGAAGGAGTGAAGGACAGAAACCAAAGGCCCTTAAGTGACTGGTAGTGACTACAAGCAGCTGCCACTGGCTTAATCCAGACTCTGGTGACCAAGAGGAAGGATTTACAGATGTTAGGAGGAACTGGCTTTCCTGCACTTTTATGTTCACACTTTGAAAGCACTTATTTGGGACCAAAGCCCAGAGATACACACAATAGGAAAATGACAAGCCAACCCCACTTTTGAGTAGTCGATCCTAAGACATTAACAAACAGTCTAGAATATGGTCAAGAATCCACCACGAGCGATAATGCAGACAGTGGTAAAGACAGGAACTCAAAACGTCAGAGGAGGTTCACGCTATTACTTCTAAAGGCTGAAGAGGTATTTGGTAAAATGCAACATTATTTCTGATTAATAAACCCTTAAAAGGAGAATTAGAGATTGCCTTAAAAACAGATCAAGCCAAAAGGCAGCTCCAGGTTGACTGGAGAAACACCAGAGGCATCGCAGCGAGCCCTCCTAGCCTCAGCCCTGTCAGCCTTACTGTCACACACCACTCGCTCTGGAGGTGCCGGCTGCCACTTTTAGTTAAAACAAGTGAGGTACCAAGGTTAGAAAGGAAGACGTGGGGCACTGAACACTTTATAAGAAGCAAAAGCTTCCCTAAAAGCATTCCCCCACCAGTTCCAATAAAATGGAATCAAAGATCTCACTTACGAGAAAAGACACAAGATCTGTGGTACAGACACTGAGGAACCCAGAAAGACACATCCTGTCCCTGGATGGGACAGCTTCTCCCCACCAGGCTGTCCACACACTTACAGCCACTGCAACCCAGTCAGGCTGCTCTTTGGTTGGTGAGGAAGACGATCAGAAGACGTGGGGAAAGCAAACCCAGCAGAGAGAAGCACGGGAAAAGCTCGAGGGCTTCATGCAGACGCATGGCGTCCACGAGCACCACCAGAGCGGCCCAGGAGCGCAGTCGCGGCACTCACTTGTACTTGTTGTCCTCCATTGGCTGAGTTTTTGGAGGGGACTCAAATCTTGCATAGTCTTGGTCATACCAAAGCTGGTAGAAATAGGTCTTTCCGTCACCCTCCGACATCAGGGCCTCAGGGTCCACGCCTCCCTAGGGACAAGACTGCCGTCAGCCATGATGACCCCACGCATTGAGGAGGGGCACACGAGGGGCGCCAGGCACTCACCTCCAAGGCCCAGTTTTCCGACGGGGCTTTATAGACGACCTGCACTTTGCTGTGAATGTATGAAAGCTGCATGTCCTCACATTCGTCTACCAGGAACAGCTCCAGGGGGTCCGACGTGGCCCCGAGGACTGTGTCCGTCCCAGCACAGAACCAGTGGGCATGAAACATCTGCCCGTTGCTGCTGTCCTCCCACAGCGCCGTGACCCTGGAGCCGGAAGAGGGGGCGGGAAGGAAGTTCTAACTTGACCGGCAGATCTGGACCGAGTCTCCTTGGGGGACATGTATTTTTTGGTTTTAGTATAGGGCAAAGAGCTGCTGCTATTCTTACAAAATAGGAACATCCTACTTACTCAACAGAAAGTGTGGGCTGAAGTCAAGCAGAGGGAAGGACACAAACCTTGCTAAATACAGTGGTTTTGAAGAATCATCTGGAATAACAGAAACACAGTCCCCCACTTCCAGGGTTTCCGAGTCGATGCATACCTTCTTATAGTAACTCTTCTTCCCATCGGTCTGAAAACAAGAGCTTAATTTCAGGTGAGGATGGGTTTGAAGGTCCGTGCTAGGCTTGACCTGCGAGTTCCTGTTACTTTATAGGAAAGTATCACTCATAACAATTTCTCCAAGAAGCCGTGAGCTCTACCAGCCTGGCTACTATAGAGAACACCCAACTTCTTTGGCTGGAAGCCTGCAGCAAAGGCCGCTCACATCCCTCTATCACCACCTCTGCCCTCTTGTGTCAGCAGCAAATGGGATTCTAGCATTCAATTGTAATAGCACCGTACCCCACTCCTCACACCTCCCTTAGCCACACGGACCTCCTTCTTTCTCTCCCACAAGGAAAGCTGGTCCCACCTCAGGGCCTGTGCTCTGGTTCCTCCCCAGACCTTCATGCGCTGGCTACTCTCCAACCTTTTGGTTTCAGCTCAGATGTTGCCCCACCAAGAAGCCTCCGTGGCCCCAGCACCCTTCCTGCCCCCTGCCCTCCTGACAGTACATGTGTCACAGGCAGGGGCTTAGTTATGCCTAGGCCTAGAGCAGCATCCAGCAGGGTAGGCCTCACGCTTGTTGAGGAAACTGACCATCTTTGCCTTATGGACATCGAGAGAACAACACTGAGATGACATTCACTCTCCAGCTTTGGTAAAGGATTTGACCCTTAGACAGGCAGGTAACCACAGAACCCCCGGGAGACGGTCTGCTAGTGCCCCCAAACACCTACTCCTAGGCCAGAGAGGACTGTGAAGGCTCTCTTCAAAACAAGCTTGGGAGGGGAACCAGCCTGACACCCCAAGAACTGTATCAAATGCCCATTTTGGGGACTTCCCTGGTGGCGTGGTGGTTAAGAATCCTCCTGCCAACGCAAGGGACATGGGTTCGAGCCCTGGTCCAGGAAGATCCCACATGCCGTGGAGCAACTAAGCCCGTGCACCACGACTACTGAGTCTGTGCTCTAGAGCTCGAGAGCCACGACTACTGAGCCTGCGTGCCACAACTACTGGAGCCCATGCGCCTATAGCCCGTGCTCCACAACAAAGAGAAGCCACCACAATGAGAAGCCTGTGTACCACAACGAAGAGTAGCCCCCCCTCGCCGCAACTAGACAAAGCCCACGCACAGAAATGAAGACCCAACGCAGCCAAAAATAAATAAATTAAATAAATAAATACATATAGTTTTAAAAAGCCCATTTTGGAGTGTGAGGAGAACTGAGTCCTTGGGCGTACAAGCAAAAAAATGCATTTCAGGTGCTTGACCACAGGCCTTGGCCTCTCAGTCAGCTCTGCTCCGCTAACAGGACAAATGGGCAGGGACAAACGGGCAGGTTTCTCAGCTGCAGGGCTCAGGCTGCTTAAGACGTCTGGCAGCGAGATACGAGACAATCGGCTTCTCAGAAGGGCAGCGCTAAAATGACTGAGAGCCTGATCCTGGATTACCTTGACAGCTTCTCCAACCCAAAAGATCCGATCCTTGTTCTGCTTCTTTTTCTTCCCCTGATGCATCTTTTTGGGTGATGGCATCTCTGGAATATTGTCATCCACTTCTTCATCATCATCTGCCTCCTTCATGGCCATGTTGGGACACCTACAAAGTCAGTTATTATAAGCAAGGTCCTCTTTAAAAGTAAAACCACTGGTTAGGACTCTGTGCTCTCACTGCTGGGGCCCGGGTTCAATCCCTGGTCGGGGAACTAAGATCCCACAAGCCTCTCGGTGCAGGCAATAAAAAAAAAAAATAAAAGTAAAACCAACTGAAGGTGTTTTACTTAGAAATCGGGGACAGGCCTGGTGACAGTGCTAGACAAAGGGACCCTGCCTGCTCTGTACCTGTCAACCCAGCTGTCCCACACAAAGCCTATTTGCCATCAGCTGGCATTTTCCTCCATTTCAAGAACAAGCGTTGGCCAAACCTACCTCCTCTTTTGGCAAGCCTGTTTGCTCCTTCCGCTGCCACCAAATTTAACCATATCCTTACAGGCTTTACACTTTCCACACTCAGGCTGTTGACAAATCTAAAACACGTTGAAAAAGTAATCAAACAGTCATTATTAATAGCTGGTAACCAGTTTTTGGTGAATTTAAAAACTGTAAATTTAACCTCATTAGAAGGGAAGTAAGAGTTAGGAACAAGATACGGGGTTTGCATAGGTTAAGCCTGACACATGGTGCTGGGACAGGTGTGGGGAAACGAGAACGCGCACTGCTCAAAGGATAATTTGGTAACCCCACTCTGGAGAATGCTGTTCTAGATCAAAGTTAAGTACATGACCTACACCCCAGCAATTCTGCTTCTAAGTAGAGAAGAGTCACAGGAAGCCTCGTTAGAATATCAAGTTGTCCATCCCTGAGGGATAAGCTGGAAGAGTCACAATGAAATATTATGGAAAAGTTAAAGTGTTAACTAGTGTGACCTCCAAACAGCTCCCGCGGACATACTGAAGGTCACGTGTCAGACACAGATTAGTCACGGAATTGGGGGCACCACGGTAAGGAGTGTTCCAGCTCACTTCTACTCCTGGCTTCTGGACGTCTTTGAATATGTCATGTTAACGCTGTCTCTGGGAGATATCTGACTCACCTACCGGGGTACTGTGAGAATTCAATTAAAAATATGCATGAATACAATTTGAAAAAGAAACAAACACACATAACAGCTGTGAAAGATTCCAGTTTACGTATACTTTCCTTAAAATTTTTTTTAAAGCTTGGATACATATGCACTAGATGAAATAAAGTAAAACCACAACAAGAACGGCGAGGACATGCAAATCCCTATTTAAGGGCAGCCCCTGAAGACAAAGGAGACACTCTGAAGTCAGTGGCCAGTGTGAATGCAGGGCAGTTCTGAAGGCAGCTGCTGTATTTTTGTGTTTAAGTTTTCGTCCAAATTAAGTCAAACAGATACCAAAATACTGGGTTGGCCAAAAAGTTCGTTCGGGTTTTTCCGAAAGATTGGATGGAAAAACCCAAATGAACTTTATGGCCTACCCAACAGACCCGATCCCTGGGTCAGAGAATTAGGGGGATTAATTCCTCTAGAGTGAAGTAAATATATATTAAAAAATTCAGTAAGAGAGGTCTTTTCAGGCCTCAAAGCTAAGCTGGACAAAGTCCCCACTTTCCCAGGGAACTGATGCCATGAGACAAGGCAGGCTCCTGGGTGGATGTCCCTACTTGGAGGAAGCAGCGCCTCTGTGGGGTAGTCACTCCCTCTGCCCTTACACCAGGGCCTGAGGACACAATGAGACACAGCCAGAGCAAAGGCACCCAGAAGGCCAGGCTCCTCTGCAACAACAGTGGCGCTGACAGCAAAGTGCCCGAGCATGCCTCTTTTGACAGCTGTCCCAGAAGACATGCAAGTCCCCCCAGATCACTAACTTTCTTCTAGCTTCTGTTTTAGGGGTCACATTTGAGGAGTGAGCATCTCAAGCCAGAAAGAGAAAGAAGTGAGTTCCTCAGAGATTACAAGGGGAGCAGGCAAGGTTACCTCACAGACGCCACACCGCCGGCGTTTAAAGGCGTTCTCCTTGTCTTCTTTGTCATCCTTTTCAATTTGCTCCGCAAAGAAAGTGTCAAAGATCTGGTAGACCAGCTTCGTAGTGGTGGCTTTGGTGGGGCCTCTGTCCTTCTCCTTGGCAGGATGCCGGATGGTCTGCCGCCTTTCAGCTCGCCTGGGAGAGAGTTTCCATGGTGTTAGCGGGCTGGGAAGAGCGCACAGGATGCTCTGCCTTCTGTCTCACGTCTTCAGTCTCATTCCTGCTGCATCCTTACCTTTTTCCCAAGGTGACCCCGGCCAACTTGATCAGGTCTCTCATGCAGGGGGTCAGGAAGATGGGCTGCTCGTCACTGTCCCCAGCCCGATCATAACTCTCTACTTGTTCCACCACAAACTGGGCGTGTCGAAGGAGAGAATCCTCTGTGAATCGATTCAGGTTGAGCATAGAAGGAGGAACAGTGGTCTTTTAGGGAAAAAAAAAAAAAAAATCAGAGGTTTCCCTTAGGCTTAAGCAAAACTAATCTAAATCAAACAAACAATTTCTGCTGACTCTGAACATGTTTTCTAGCACATCTCATATAAATAGGTGTGAATCCCATATTGTGAATAACCTAAACCTCTTACCTCGATCTTATTGATCAGGTCTTCGTATGTTGAGTCAGGGTTGTTCTGCAGGAACTCAACTACTATCTTGCTTATGTAGATCTTCTCTTGCATCACACTGAACAGAGGTGCATACTCTGGGCTGGGATCCATCAAAATGTATTCGGCAAATGCTGCAGTGAAAGGATGTTTAAGAGAGCAGTTTGAACCTGATGGCAGCTACAGTGGCCAAAGGGGAGGGATGAGGCTATGAGGCTTACAGAACAGGCTAAGAGTCATTCTGTACCCAAATGTCAAAAAACATGAAGTACAGTCCAGAGTTAGCTCATTCGGAAGGGGCCTGTCTGAGCCAGTCAGAGGACGGAGACTGGCCAAGTGGCTTTCCTTTGGCTCGATTCTGGTTTTTGGAATTCAGTTTGGGTTTCAGCTGCAAGAACATGACCTGCTTTTACACCAGAGGGTCAGTTCCAGGGCCAGTTGTAGCTAATATAAGAGGCCATTCCAGGGACTTCCCTGGTGGTGCAGTGGTTAAGAATCCGCCTTACAATGGAGGGGATGCGGGTTCCATCCCTGGTCAGGGAACGAAGATCCCACACGGCACAGAGCAACTAAGCCCACATGCCACAACTACTGAGCTCACACGCCTCAACTAGAGCCCACATGCCGCAAACTACAGAGTCCACGCGCTCTGGAACCCACGCCACAACTACAGTGCCCACGTGCCCTGGAGCCCGCATGCCACAACTGAAGAAGAAAAAACCCGCACACCACAGCTAGATAGAAACCCGCGCATCACAACGAAGGGCCCGCATGCCTCAGCAAAGACCCGATGCAGCCAAAAATAAATAAAATAAGTAAATGATAAATCTTAAAAAAAAAAAAAAGAGCCCATTCCATTCAAACCTGACATGCTTTCCACATGGTCACATGAGCCTGACACTTCCCAGAGCCTGACACTTCCCAGAGCCCAACCAAACCCTATGAAAGACAGGAGCGAAGGCCCCTTTCAGCTCCCAGAAAGGTCCACGATTGGTCACATACTTACAGGTGCTAAAGCCAAGGAGAGCCTTTTCACCTCCATCAAAGCCAGCAATCCACCATTCATTTATTGGACCAAGATTTTTGCCATTAACACCACCTAAAAGGGGGGAAAAAAGTTTCCTGAAAGCAAAGTAGACTAAGAATATGCCTCTCAAAAACTGAGGAGGGTTAAGTGGCACTGAGTGCCCACCTGAGCCGACACCTCTTATCAGCCAAGCCGGGCAGTCCTTACTGGAGCCATCAGAGAGAGTCTGCTCGTAGCTGCTCACAGCCCAGTCTCAAGCCCTAACTTTAAGAGGCAATAGTTCCAGTTGAATATTGCTCTCATCTCAAAGTTTTGTTTGTAAACTCTCCCAAACAACCTGGAACGTGCCACGTACCTTCGGGAGACGGGTCATCCTCATATATTGGCTTTGCTGAACCAGAAAAGAGGAGCTCGACATCCTTCTCAATGAGGCCGGTGTCGATCGGGCACAGGTGACCTCGTTTACAGTACACGCTAGACAGGCGACAGAGTGGATTTACCAGCTAACCAAAGGCAGGCTGAAGTACAGAGTCAAGCTCAGACACGAGGTGGACTACGTGCCGTCCCTAGGCTCAGCTGTCTCCTTGGCTGCCAGAACACTGGCTCAGTACAGTGTTCTTTCACCCAGACAGCTTCTACCCGATTCGCCCACCTGGGTATCAAGAGTATAAGTGTCTGAAGAGGCAACGTGGAGAGGTCAGCGAGACTGATAGTGGGATGGCGGGAAATCTCACAAAGGCACCACCTGCTACACCCTCCCTCGGTGAGTTGCTAGTGGAGAAACAATGGCTTCTCAAACACATCCTACCCAGAGCTGTACAACCATCCCCTCTAGCTCCAAAATGTTCTTGTTGCTGAAAATGAAACCTCACACCCACTGAGCTGTCACTCCCTATCCCCTCCCCACCCCTGGCAACTACTAATCTGCTTTGTTCCTGTGGATTTACTGCTTCATAGCATTTCATATATGGTTAATTTTGTGCTATGTGACTTTCGCCTCATTAAAAAAAATTAAAATGAGGCACATTATACAACAGCATAAAAGGTGAGGTACATCAAGGACATCGGAAGGAGGGACTCCCACCTCCCTCTGGGGGTTCAGCCTCCAGTTTAAGGGCATCCACTGCCTAGAGATGCTCCTTGACGTTTGAGAGGATGTGCATCATTAAGCAGGATGCCAAACTTGAGAAAATCATGGGGTTGGGGTGGGTTCTGCTTATGAACCTGCTCACGCTGGCCTCGAGGCCAGAGGTGCCGTGCTACCCCTCAGAGTCCAAGCGGGTCACGTGGAATCCGTGCAGGTCTGAGAGCACCACCACGCTCCCACCACCTAGGCCCTTGGAGGCCAAAATTCCGCATCTTGGACTCTCACACAATTAAAAAAAATTAAAACATGACCACTTTGAGTGGAGTTCCCCTACCAAGCACGGTAGGTAGACACGGGTCACAGCCTTGCCATCAGGACCTGAAGATGTGGGAAAGATGGACCAAGGGAGGGCAGGACACCGCGGACGCACAGAAGAGGAGGATCCAGCGCCCAGCCTGACGGGCTGTCCACATGCTCCCTCAGTAGAGGGGACATCAGGGAGAAGTGCCAAGTCCCAGGCAGGGGCAGGACCCACTGGTTCACAGGAAGGGCTTGTTTCCACCTGCCACTTTCAGCCCAAGTACCAGAGGTAAACAGAGTTCCTAATTACCCAGGTGGTCTGGCTCCAATGGCCTGATGCTACAAAGGCATGTCATTCCTACGAAGTGTGTTTTTACTGCCCCCTTCCCAACCTGCTATTCTTGAGGAGTGGCCAGGAGACCCCAAGCCCTGACACTCCTGACTACAGCGGCCCCGGCCCCTGGTTCTCCTGAACCTCTGCCCCAAGAATGCCACAGGGAAGCAGGAGGCCATGAACGTCAGCAATGCCAACAGCACGTTTCAGCTGTGCTGTCAGGCAGAGGTTGAGCCAGGGGATCGCTGGTAGATGGGCAGCATCCCACTACAGATCAGGATCCTGATCGTGGAGCGTGGGAGACACCACCAACCACAGCGAGTGTACGGAGTACTGCAGGAGAAACATACTGGGGTTTCCCTGGGCCCAGAGCCCCCCAGCCCACTGTGGGGCAGGAGTGTCGGAAAGGCTGCCCAGAAATGATTCCACCTGAGGCTACAACAGGCGGCCCGCCCACCCCTACTATTCTCTGGTCCAGGGAGCGGAAAAGCATGTGCCAAGGCCTGAAAGGAGACATGGGCTGGTCCTGGAGCCAAGCCATTTCCCACAAGAAGCAAAGTGAAGCACCTCCAGTGAGGGGGACAGAACGGAACCAAGGGGGCTGGAGAGCACGGGGACTCTGCTCACTCACAGGCTTGTTTGAGCCCTTCCAAAGGTACAGTCCAGACGTCACGGACCTCTACGCCAAAGAGCCCGGCATCGCTGACACGGCCTGCAGAGCCCTGCAGGATCCAGGCCCCTCCCGGGCCCCTGTTCCCCTACCACTCACCCCCAGTCCCTCTACTCCACCCACACAGCCTCTCACCTAGCCTTCCCCAGCCGATGTGCCCACCTCCCAGCCTCCATGTGCTGTTCCCTTCTCCTGGATGTCTTTCCCTCACTAGCCCCTCGGCTTGTTCTTAAGCCACCGAGTCTTTGCTCCAGTCCCTTCCTCTCCATTCTAAACAACTTTCCCCCACCCACTCTCTGCTCCCCATGCTTTTCACATCTGTCACAGTGTCACTAGCTGACAGGCCTAACTTTTGTTCTGCCTCCACGAGACCAGGGAGCTGAGGTGCTGCATCTGTAAGACCTCGTCAGGACCTAGCACATAGCTGGCCCTCACCTGAATGAGCTCCAGGATGCTCACCTGCTCAAGACCTAACAGGTAGAGCTGTAACCACCCGCCCACCCACCCCACCACCACCAGCTTGCTGGCCCTTATCTCGTGTCAGCAGCTTAAGAAATGTTGCAGGTTAGGTATTAAAAACTCCACTAGGATATTAAGAACTTAGGTGTCTTTAGGAAAATGCCCCGTTACGATAAAGCAGAGGCGTATCAGTTACCTGAAGCAGGTCAGTTTGTGTTGGGGAAAATCCTCGTAACTCTCAAAGCCAGATTCATTGGCATCAAAGATGGACAGTCTCTCATTTGTCAACAACTGTATCTCTTCCACCTGAGAGACATTGACCATTAACTAGGCACAAGAGACAGGAAACTATCAATATAAGGCTGAAAACACAGCTGGAACTTACTGCATCAGGGAGATGCTGTTCGTATCTTAGCTCAGGGTCATCCAGGTACTGTCCGCACTCAATGCACTTCAGAGGATCGGTCTGTGGAGGCACGAACACAAACAGCGCTCAGAGAGCCAGCCCCAAGCAATCGCGTTAGTGGTGCACAACTGGTTTTACTCCCAGATATACGTTTACCTTGGAGGACACTACTGCCATTTTGGTTCGAGCCATTTTCTTCTCAGTTCTGTGTACCAAGCAGAAGGTTTTTTTAGTCATTTCACAACATATCAGAATCTGCCATCAAAGTTACACCTAATCCACCAGACACAGATGAGCACCAGACGCCGCATAAGGGGCAAGGTGCGAGGCCGTAAGCATCTTTACCACGCGGAGGGGAGCTGCCTCACACGGCAGGATTGGAACGTCTCGGTCCTGTGCTCACACTCCATCACGTACAAAGCTAAGGCTACTCCAGAATTCACTAAAAGCCCCTTTACTTGCTTTCTAGGACAACCATTTTAATATTATGATCTGCTTTGTATAAAGACAAAAATACGTTCTTACGGTTCTTTGCATGTAGTTCTGCGTCTCTTCTCCTCCTAAACGGAGAAAACAAAAGAGTGGAGGGTAAAAAAGTATTTTCCATCTGGATAATGCTTCAGTTAAGAATTTAATGTACAAGGTTATCACAAAATGTACATGGTTATCACAAAAGTCAGAGGCAGGAAGGCAGTCAGAGAACCACTGAGACCCAAGCCATCTCCAGTGTCTAGTCTTATACACAAAATTCCTTTTTTTAAAAAAATTAATTTATTGATTTTCTTTTATTCATTTTTGGCTGTGTTGGGTCTTTGTTGCTGCGTGCGGGTTTTTCTCTAGTTGCAGCGAGCGGGGGCCACTCTTCGTTGCAGTGCGTGGGCTTCTCGTTGCGGTGGCTTCTCTTGTTGCGGAGCACGGGCTCTAGGCACGCAGTAGTTGTGGCATGTGGGCTCAGTAGTTGTGGCTTGTGGGCTCTAGAGCGCAGGGTCAGTAGTTGTGGCGCACAGGCTTAATTGCTCCATGGCATGTGGGATCTTCCCGGACCAGGGCTCGAACCTGTGTCCCCTGCATTTACAGGCAGATTCTTAACCACTGCGCTACCAGGGAAGCCCCTAAACAAAATTCTTATAACCAGACTTCCTTAAAAGACTCATAAGATCACTTTAAAAAAACAAACAAAAAAACCCAGCTTTACTGTATAAGTGGTACCTCAGAGTAAGTATATAATTGAAGAGGGGTACTATGGACTGAGTTGTATCCCTGGCCCCCCACCCAATTCCTACGTTGAAGCCCTAACACCAAATGTGACTGTATTTGGAGATGAGGCTTTTAAGGAAGTGACTATGGTTAAATGAGGTCACAAGGGTGTGGACCTAATCCAATAGGACTGGGGACCTCATAAAGAGGAAGGGACACCAGAGCTCTCTTTCTCCCTACGTGCTTGCACAGGGAAAGGCCATGTAAGGAACCAGCAAGAAGACAGCCGTCCACAAGCCAGGAAGAAAGACTTCTCCAGAAATTAACCCTGCTGGCACTTTGAACTTTTAGTTCCAGTCTCCAGAACTGTAAGAAAATAAATGTCTATTGGTTAAGTCACCCAGACTGTCATATTTTGTTATGACGGCCCCTGCTGACTAATATAAGAGAAAATTTATTTCTAGAATTATTTTGGGTAAATGAAGGAATGGTAGAACACAACTATCACAATCTGTAACTCCCAGTGAAATAATGGATTTAAGCAATGACTGTTAAAAACATTAGGTGAAAAGCTGAGGGGAACTTTATAATGGATGGATCAGGCAGATGGCACCTGAGCTCAGTGATCAATCCTAACACCTTCAAAAGATAACCATGCCTTATGGTATGATGTAAGTACACAGCATCACCTCAGAAGTACTCTGGGAAACAAGAGACCTGCCTCTGGTCAAGCCTCTGGACCTAACTACCGGTCTGCAGGTGGACAGGGCTGGAGGGATATGTCAAGCCTGAGAACCCACAGACGCTACAGGTAAGCTGGCTAGTTCCACCAAGTGCAAGAAAGAGGACAGGGTGAAACTGCAGATGACACACTGAGGACAAACAGGAACCAAGTGTATTATATAGGCTGTGTTGGGGTCCTGAATCCAACTGTAAAACACACAAGGGAGACCATCAGGGAAATCTGAACGGAGATTAGGTTTTTATATTATTGTGCTATGATAATGGTATAGCGGTGATTTTCTTTAAATAAATTTATTTATTTTTTAAATTTTTGGCTAAGTTGGGTCTTTGTTACTGCGCACGGGCTTTTCTCTAGCTGCACAGAGTCGGGGCTGCTCTTCGTTGTGGTGCACAGGCTTCTCATTGCAGTGGCTTCTCTTGTTGCAGAGCACGGGCTCTACGCGTGCAGGCTTCATTAGTTGTGGCACGCGGGCTCAGTAGTTGTGGCTCACGGGCTCTAGAGCGCAGGCTCAGTAGTTGTGGCACACGGGCTTAGCTGCTCCGCAGCCTGTGGGTTCTTCTCGGACCAGGGCTCGAACCCGTGTCCCCTGCATTGGCAGGGGGATTCTTAACCACTGTGCCACCAGGGAAGCCCAGTGGTAATGTTTAAGAAGAGACTCCTCTCCTTTTAGAAGCACTTCTGTAGATATTTCAGCAATACATCTGGGATCTGTTTATCTTCAGAGCGAGGGAGGGTAAGGAGAACGAGTAAGGCTTGCGTAAAACATGCCTAATCATGGGTTGATAACTGTTGAAGGCTGATGACAATGTGAGGGTTTGCTACCCTTTTCTGCCTACCTTGGGGTATGTTTGAATGTTTCCATAAGAAAAATTGTTTAAAAAACACTTTAATATATTCCAGCCAATGGGATATTATGAAACACAGTAGAATTGAAAAAACTCTAGGCCTTACCTTTTCATCCTCATCTTTCTCATCAGAAACTTGTGGTTTTACTCCTTCAGGTTCTTTTTCTTCTGGTCTCCGTTTGCTAGCTCTATTGGATAAACAAATAAGTCAGATGTTAGCTTAAAAAAAAAAAACTATATTGCCAATTCACATAAAAATGACAAACTAATGCCTTCCTACAGAAAAGCAAACTATTCCCAATAGATGTGGTGAACAGATACTTTCTTCCCATCCAAAAAAGAAAGTCCCCTTGTCACAGTAGCTCCAAAGGTGTGTCACTAACTCGTGATCCTGAAAGGAAGCCTTCAGAAGCCCCATGTGACCCTCAGACGTGGGGCCTGATGAGAGGTGCCGGAAACTAAGAGACACGTGACAGTGCAGTGACAGGAGCACTACCCACGTGGCAGAGGGTATCAGGTAAGATGGGGCCCAGAGTTTGATTTCTTATCCAGCCCCGCCCAAACTGATCCAATCTTCCAATAGCACCAGCAATTCCCTGTAAACCTCTACATCACAGATCTCCAACAGTTATTTCGCTAATTTAAATTACACAAAGCACAGCACAAAAGCACAAGCATTTTAACCACTTACAGATCTTTGGGTTGACTTCTGTGCCTCTTTTCATCCTGAGAGGGGAAAGTGTGGGTGGAGAAATAAAGGGGGGAAAATTAATTTCTGAGTAAGAGCGAGACAAAACCCCGAAGTATCAGTTAAGGATTGCAGCACTGTGGAATGAGAGAACAGGAAAATCTGGGCAGGTCTACAGGGTAGAGATGAGGCTTCAAAAATGTTAACTCAGTTTCCTAACACCTACAAACAAGAGTTGACCGGTAGTTGGCAAACTTCCTGTAAAGGGCAAAAAAATACACATTTTCAGATGTACAAGCCACAGACCTGTGTCACAGCTACTCAACTCTGCCACTGTAGCACAAAAGCAGCCAGAAACAATACATAAGTGAAATGGTATGACTGTGTTCCAATAAAACTTTATGAAAACAGGCAGAGGGCCAGATTTGACCTGTGGATCACAGTTTACCAACCCCTGTCCTAGGATAGCTCAAAGTAAAAGGGAATATTATAGCCATTTTGCTTATGTCGACCAAAATGCCCATAGCTCCATCTGTCGTTTGGTCAGGGGTGAAGATGTCATACAGACAGGCATTGGGACAGTAGGAGTGGGGTAGGGGGTGACAACACTAAACTTCAGAATTCAGTATGGGACAGAAGTAGAAGTAGGAATTCCCGACTTGGTCACCAACTCATTAGACAAAGTCAAATGTTTGATCCTTTTGTCCTTTTCTGCCGTGAGGCAAAAGTGCTGGCTGTGTGGTCTAAAGCTCCTACCAGTTGCCGTCTGAGGAAAATGGGTGGTTTGACAGCACCGCTAAGATCTCTCTAGATCTGAAGGGATGCCAGGCGAGTGCTGACAGTAAGGTAATGAATATCCAGACAGAAAAGATGAGAGACAATAAGATGTTAGATAGAACAAGCTGGAGGAAACACCGAAAGGATCATCTGCCATAGAACAAGAAGGGGTGCCCGCTGGAAGCGAGAATGCTCACGACCCAGCAAGTCTGACCTCTGGCTCTGCTCTCTAGATCTCAGACAGAAAACCAGAGACAATCCTGGGACCACCCTCGTTTGGCTTCTCTTAGACAGGGACCAAACTGCTAAGGAGCTTAAGAGTCCTGTGCTGCGGCCCCCAGCAGCTGTGTCCCCCTCCCCTGGAGTTCACAGCCCTGTGGATAACCTTGCTGCCCAGGACGTTTACACAGGCCCACCCCTGGATCAATGTAGTGTTTTAGGGTTTAAATGTGCTCACTTAGCTGAACTGGGGAAGCTGGCAGGGAAGGGAAGAGCTAGGCTCAGAACTCAGGAGACTGACTGGTTGGTAAAGCAGCACAAGTGTGATGACACCATGTAGCTGGGGTGACACGTCAAGCCTTCTCAGGGCAGAGGCTCTGAAGAGAAGCTGGCTCCGCACACGCCTTAGTCCAGCACACAGAGGCCCTCCCCACCGTTACGATGCACAGACAACTGAACACTCACTATGTATCAGGCGCTGACATGAAGTGACAGCCACCCACCCCCACGAAGGGTAGCAGCTGACCTGCCCAGCGCCACCCCACGGGCAGGTAGGGCTGGAGCTGAACACAGAGCCCTACCCCACGCCATTTCTCCCCACCAACTGGGAACGTAAGGATCAGGTAGAGATAAGTGACAGAGTCAGTCTTTACTTTGTCTTCTCCTTCATTCATTTCAGCCTGAGCTCCTCCGGGCCTTGCATCTCTGTCTGGCTCCTCCTTAGATTTCTGTTTAGGTGTTCTGCCGCAGAACGAAACACACAGTCAGCTCAGGGCCCCCGCTGCCCTTTCAAGCAGCCCCAGTGAGGGGTTTACACGGTCTCCTCCCCTAAGTTAGAGCATGGATTGTATTTCTTATCTGAAGGGCAAGTTTTCAGAGCAAGAAACCCAGAAGGCATTTATTACTTCAGAAAGTATGATCTCGGAAGCGCCGTCTACACTTCCCTGTTGCTGAGACACGCAGTAGTTTAAAAACAAAAGAGACAACAGGGATCCACTGATCTCTGGTAACCTGATGGGAATCCTGCCTGTGGTGGATTCCTGTGCAGGTTTGCTAGCTGGCCTGAGGTGCCGTCCAGAAAGTCCTCACCTCTCCGTCCGCCAGGGCCCGGCCACTCAGTTCAGGTGCTCTGCCCACCCCAGACTCAGGCCCAGTCTCAACATTTGCTTCAGCCCACTGTCTGTCAGAGGCTGCTTTCCACTTCTGCCCTCAGGTGCTGCCACTGCCATGAGAGCACACCCAGGCTGGCCAAGTCTTGGGGCTGAAGCGGGTCCACCTGACCAAGATCAGCCAATGGCCACTGAGCCGCAAACATGTAAGCTCAAAACATGGTTACTCTCGTAAGCCACTGAGCTTTGGGGCAGTTTGTCATACAGCGCCTTCACAGCTGTGGGGAAGAGACAGAGCTGCTCAATGCCCTTTAACCACCACCTGACTAGCTGCTTGCTGTATGAGCACCACTAAGAAGAGGCCTGGGGTCAAGGTCAGCTAAATCTCACCTGACCTCAGCCTTCAGTGTGGTGGTCTGACCTTACACGAGCAGAAGTCATCCACACATTATATGTATGATCAGTGCACTTAACACTCTGTCCAATCCATTATTTTTACCAGAACGCTTATTTTAGCAAGTAAGCTTCACAAAGTACAAAGGCATGTTAACTGTACTTACAGTTCTTTGGTTTGACTTCTGAGTCTCTTTTCTTCCTAAGTGGAGGGGAGGGGGAGACCAAAAAAAAAAAAAAAAAAGACTAGTTAATTTTTTTTTTGTTTTTTGTGGTACGCGGGCCTCTCACTGTTGTGGCCTCTCCTGTTGCGGAGCACAGGCTCCGGATGCGCAGGCTCCGCGGCCATGGCTCACGGGCCCAGCCGCTCCGCGGCATGTGGGATCTTCCCGGACCGGGGCATGAACCCGTGTCCCCTGCATCAGCAGGCGGACTCTCAACCACTGCACCACCAGGGAAGCCCAGATTAGTTAATTTTTGCATTTGATTTGAATCTTTCTACTAAAGAGATTTACGGAAATAAAATACTTAAACTGATCCTGCAGTCTAGTTGGAATAAAGATTCTCTTCTTTCAAGACAGCACATTTTTGGGACTTTCCTGGTGGTCCAGTGGCTAAGACTCTGTGTTCCTAATGCTGGGGGCCCAGGTTCGATCCCTGGTCGGGGAACTGGATCCACATGCCATAACTAAGAGTTCGCATGCCACAACTAAAGATCCCGAATGCCGAAATAAATTTAAAAAAAAAAAAAGGCACTTTTTTTGGTGGGGTAGGTAGGCAGGAAGTTAAAGAACTCTTAGACAGATCCTGATGTTTAAGAGGGATTTGGGGGCAAAATACTATCTACTTGTCATTATTAAGTGTTGACAGTCTCATAGAAAACTTTATCAAAACTAGGAATCTAATAAAGAAATGAAGTAGAATGACCCAATCTGGAAAAGAGCTCCGTCTCAAACATGGACAACAAATTGTTTTGAGCCTGAATTTAGAGAGCTAAACACGCCTCTCCAGAGAGCAGAATTCAGCCTCAGGAACCCCACACTTTGTAAGGAGATCACAAAGGTTGGTGATGTTAACAGAAGGAACACATTGCAGACCTTCCTCCTGGAAGAAGAGATCCTGGGAGTCTGGTCACAGACAAGGGATTTCAATCTTGCCCTCAAATCCTTCTTTGGAGGGTGGTGGTCACGCTAGTCCACTAGAACCGCTTCTTCTCAAACAATTCAACATGTGTCCCAACTGTAACTGCTGCTAACTTTAACTAGGATCAGGGTAGGGAAGTGATCAGTTAAAGACTAGTTTCAAGTACCAAATAATTCAAGAATTATACATCTTTAGTTGATTCCCCATTAGGACAAAATAACAGACACCCATCCTTTAACAGGCTCTCAATAAGGGCACACACCACCCACCCATTTGAGTTTCTAAGAAACCTCTAATCAATGTCTTAATAAAACCAAAAGGGACCTAGGGCTTCCCTGGTGGCACAGTGGTTGAGAGTCCGCCTGCCGATGCAGGGGACACGGGTTCGTGCCCCGGTCCGGGAAGATCCCACATGCCGCGGAGCGGCTGGGCCCGTGAGCCATGGCCGCTGGGCCTGCGCGTCCGGAGCCTGTGCTCCGCAACGGGAGAGGCCACAACAGTGAGAGGCCCGCGTACCACAAAAAACAACAACAACAAAAAACCCAAAAGGGACCTGATATTGTTCTACCACCTGTGACTGACCAATGTCAGCCCTTTGTCATATGGGGCAGTGCTGTCTAATGGTAAAGCTTCCAGTATCAGACCCCCTATTCCTTCTCCTACCCCCTCCCATGGGGGTTCAGTGGGTACATCTGTATTTCACAGAACCTTAAACTCTGATTTTACAAAGGAGCTGGAGGTCTGGGGAAAGAACTCATCTGATCTCAGTTAAGAATGCAACTCTATACCTGGACGATACTATAGCACTTTAGCACCTCATGTGTTTGAAAATGAGACCTTCACAAGGACCTCATGGGCAGGAGAGGCAGGCAGGAGAGCGGACAGACTGAAGCTCTGTGACTGACTGATCAAGTAGCAGAGGTTCAGCTGACTTCCAGGCCTACCGCTGATTTACTATCACCACAGCCACGTAACACACCTTCCACATAGAGAACCAGCAGAAAAATGAGTTTGAAGAGCATTTTAGCTAAATTCAAGGTCACTTTGATCGTTAGTGAAAGTCACTCTGTTCCTACACGCTCCCCACACCCTCACCCCCCTTCCTAGAACCAAATGGGTTCTGAGATTAAGGTGGAAGTGACAAACCTGGAGGTGACCAGGCTTTACTTTATCATCTCTTTCTTCTTCTTCCACGTGTGTTCCTGGTCTTACTCTTCCCGGTTCTTCTGCAGGGAGCAGTCCAGCAACTCTGTCAAGCAAAATCACACACCCTAATGTTGACTTTCACAGACTCCTCCCGTGGAAGCAATTTTCAAAAGGTCTTCCTTCCTACCCACCGCCCCAAAAAATCAATCTTCATCTCAGGAGCCCTGAAAGGCACATATTACCTCAACATTTAATATTTAATACAACCTTTAGATCTAGTTCTGATAACGGCCAGTTGCCCCCAATTCACTCTTTGCAAGACAATTCTACCTGAATCACAAGGTTAATAATCTGACTGCAAACTCGGCATCCTTAAGCTATCTATGGTCACCCCGGCAACTCACTATAAAGTTCTTCTTTTTAGAAGATTTCAGAAAAGTAATTTCAGTCATCAAGATTACATATTGCACAGAAAAGATTATTATTCTTACCGTTCTCTGGATGTAACTCTACGTCTCTTTTCCTCCTATGTGGAGAGAAGGGAAAAAGAGAAAAACAATATTTCAAAAGAAGATCAAAACCAAAAGCATGAGTCAAAGTATTAAATAAATACATTTGATGTGGTTAAAAACAGGGGTTGAGGGGTAATCTGGGTTTGGGGGAGATCTGGGCAACCTTCAGCCTGGTGTTGATGTCCCACCACCCTCAAAACAAAGAGAGGCCCAGGAGCTGGCCCGGCACACATCTGGGCACTAGAGGTCATCTAGTGACGCTACGTAAAGTCAAAGATCCGCCTCATGTCAGGAATTTGTTAACACTAGAAAAAAACCAAAGGAGTAATTTGGGATTCACATCAGGAAGTGATGATGACAACCTAAACTGGACACCAGCCCTTCTCTGATGAATACCTTAGTACACTACTTCCCTAAGTTCACAACGCTTGCCATCTCCAGGATATCTGTATTTATGTATTTAAGAGGGATAAAAATATTGTGGTGAAAAAAAAAATATATTGTGGTGATGAAACCGATCTATGTCTTGTTTGAGGTGGAGGTTACAAGAATGCATGCATGCGTACATGTGACCATACATGCACAGTGAATAAAGTCTGTAGATTACGCCGATGTCCATGTTCTGGTTTTGCTATTACAGTTATGTGAGATGTTACCATTGGAGAAAGTTGGGTAAACTCCACAGAACCCCTGTACTATATTATACGGAATTAATCTGTATGTGTATATATAAAATTCTGCCTCCAGACTGCCTTTAGACTCGAGCTACAACATCAACTCTTCCCTGGGTCTGCAGCCTGTTGGCCTGTCCTGCACATTTCAGACTTGCCAGCCTGAAATCGTGTGACTCAGTTGCTTAAATTAATCTCATACATACAGACGTCACTGGGTCTGTTTCTCTGGAGAACCCTAAGATAGATTTTATACTACAGTTATACATACATACATATCATCTGAAACAATACAGAAGAAACTGATGAATGCTCGCCTCTCAAAGGAAGGACAGGATGGAGAGGGGGGAGTACCACCCCTATGTACCAAACAGCCTTTTGTACTGTTTTACCAAATGCATGTATTTAATACCTGTTTTAAAAAACATAGTGAGATCTCAAAACTTTAAACTGACTAAAGTAAGATTCTCTCTGTAGTACTACTTATTTGACCACCACCACCTGATAACACTGGTGTGGTGCACTGAGCCTTACTCTAGCATATCGGGATAAACCCTGTTTCGACAAGTGTTCATCCTCCAAGTCCCCAAGGTCTCACACACACTGCCAGTGAAACTGCTTCCTGCTTGGGAAAGAGTGCCCCAGTTCGTTTCTTTAGAAGCTAAAAGGCTATGTAAGCCCTCCAAAAGGTTAGAGGGCAAAGAACAACTCTAAAACTGGCACACTTGTTAAAAAAAAAAAGACTTGCCAATATTACAAGAGCCAGCTTGCTTTCACCTGTGACACGTTTTCTTAGGAGGCAAGGGATGTGGCCACGTGACTTGGACAAGCTGTTTCCCTCTGTCTCAGTGTCCCACCTGTGAGTGGGTAGTCTGACTAAACAGGAGAATGAGTATGTCTTTTACAACAGGACGTCAAGTCCACCTCAGTGATATTGGTAGCCTTGAGTCCAGTGCTTCTCGCTCAGTGCAACTGTGCCCCCCAGGGGACATCTGGGAAAGTCTGAAGGTGATTTTGGTTGTCACAACTGGGAGGAGAGAGGGAATGTTACGGGCATCTAGGGAGTAGAGGTCGGGACCTTGCTAAACATTCTATGATGCACAGGACTCACCCCCACAGCAAAGGTTTACCTGGCCCCAAAAGTCAATGCCTTCGTTGAGAAACCCTGCCTTAGAGCAAACCACGGATACTCATCTTTAGCAGGTAACGGGGCATTTACTACCCACCTGTAACCTACAGACTTCCCGACTTACACAGCTAATCCTGTGGCAGGACTGAAATAGATAGTGTGTGACCATCTGGTATTATCTAGGTTTGCCCCTCAAGTCACATGGGACAGTGCTAGAGACTGACATTTTCGATATTGGAGGCCTTTGGCAAGCCGCCAGTTTTCTAACCTAAAAAGTCTAAGCAGCATTATTACAATACACATAACATGACAATTCTGCTTTTCTAGAGAAATTAGATGTGGGAAAGGGGCTTATCTGACATCAGAAGGAAATGCTTTAAACACATCACATCTGCTGGTTTGACTGTCAAATCTTGACAACTGGAGAGGTAGGAAAGTAGACAGGAGGGAACAGACCAAAGTTACGGGCCTTCTGAGCCCTCAGGTCTAACCCTAACACACTTCGTACTGCCCAGGGTCCAGGGATATGTTCTAACATCCTCTCAGTGACTTCTGGGCCATAGATAGACCAAGTATACATTCACAACTACCAGCAAGTGTACCAAAATAAGGCAGAGTTAAGAAACTTAAACATGAGCCCTACCTGGTCTTTTTCTTCTTCATCGACAGAATCATCTGATTTTGCTTTTTCAGCGTCTTCCTCAGGTTTCCGTTTGGCAGGGCTGTCACACACAGTAAAGCCAACTGTTAGCTCAGCCAGACCCTAGTCCTCCAGTGGGCACGAAACAACTTATATTCCTCCCTACCAAGAGTACCCTCTGTTTGGAAAGATTCAGGGCATGGACACCCTCTTCCCTCCAAGGAGAAGCCCTTTCTGCCAGGACATTAAAAGAAGCTTCGAGCTTAATGTTTCTTTGGATGACAGGTTTAGAATACCACCATTTTGCAAACCTTAAGAAGTAATGGATCTAGACTTTGATCAACGGCTGCTAGAATCACCGAACAGACATTACATGCCTCTGATGGACAGCCCCATGCCGTCAATGAAGTCTCACAAAATAAGGCTGGAATCTGATCAAGACTCTAGACCTAACTACCAGTGTACAGAGAACTGGAGACAAGGGAACACATTAACCACCAAAACGATGCAGTCAGCCAGACCTAGAAGCTAGTAGACAAAAGACCTATTTTCTTTAAATAAATGGCAAGAAACTAAGGAATCTATCACTTGAAAGGCTTAAGGAGCAAATCAACCAAACTCTGTTACACAAGGGGAAGAATGAACACTGCTATGTATTTGTTAGTAAGGAACTGTTACACTTTATAAGGCATGTTTTGTCTTCTTCAAAAGACGGTTTGCTAGATGTTAGCAATTATAGCAAAATATGAATAAAAAACTTGTCAAAGAAAGAGACCTTGTCATCTAGAAATATCATATTTGTGGATCAGATGACATGTCTGATTTGTTTCAAAGTAATCCAACTGGGGGGACATGGGTGTGTATGGAGTTGTAATCCATTTGGAATAATTCACTTGGAGCATATGGGGGTATAGATGAAACAACAGACAGGAGCTGTTAACTGTTGTTGACACTGGGTGATAGGTACACAGGGGTTCATTTTACTATCCTTGGTAATTTTGTGTATGTACATTTGAAGTTTCCTATGTTAAGAGTAAAAATGGATGAGGTCTTCAGAAATGCTGTTCATGGATGTCTAATTACAGAATATCAAAAGGAAAACCTAACAATGTGGAAGTCAGAATTACTAAGTTACATCCTACTAATTCTATACGTGTTTTACCAAAAACAGTTGGCCCCTAAAATGGGGGCTGTCCATTCATTATATACTGACCCCCTTGTGAAATGAGATGTGATGGTGGTCTGCCTGGTAGTTTGCCTTGTAATCCTGGGGCTAGATGAGACTTCAGCTGCTTAAAGAAAAAGAAACAAAAAAGCCACTATGAATAAAGAGTTCACAGCGAAGGTACAGTTCTTCAGCATTACCAAGCTGGTGCAGAGACCAGGTTCTGAGGATTAAGTATCCTTCTCTTCTTATTCTAAGCAACCACCATCTTGATAAAGTCATCAAATTAGCACCTGCCAGTTTGCTGGGCCATTTCAACACAAGCTCTTGTATGAGGGGCCCAACCCTGAGACGGAAAAGGAAACAGAACCTCCGCTTATTTCGTCAAAAGATGAAGTGGCCAAGCACCTGACCTGAGCTCAAGTCCCATGCTCTTATTTTTAAAAATTCCAGAAGAGTTACTCTGACTACAAGCGGGGAAGGAGTCTAAGAATAAATGTTCAGCTTAAACAGGCATGTAACTTAGACGTAATAAACATCAGTAGCTCCTGTTATCTTATACCTCATAAATTCAACCACATTTGGGGATCTAATGCTCTATAACTTGGTTGAAGACAAAAATTGCAGGTATATATCTAAGCTAGTTAGAAGTATACACAAGAGGGAATTCCATGGTGGTCCAGTGGTTAAGACTCGGCACTCTCACTGCTGAGGGCCCGAGTTCGATCCCCGGTTGGAGAACTAAGATAGTACAAGCCGAGCAACACAGCCACCCCCCAACCCCGCCCCCCAAAAACAAAAAAACCCAAAAAGATACACAAAAAACAAGTACTGCCGGTGGAGGGGTTGTGTGTGGGGGGAACAGACAGACCCTATGGCGCCAAGTCTGTCCTCCCCTTAGGTGGTACCAGACTCCAACGAGGTCAAACGAGTCAAGCACTCTTACATTTTGTTTCTGCATCGGACTTGCTTCTCCTGGGCATGCAAAGTTTGGAAACAGGTTTGGGGGACTTCTTTTTCTCTGCTATTTCCACTCTGTGCTCCTCACCACTTGTCTGGCTCCCGTTTTCTAGACATCCATTCACTTCCCGACTGAAAGCATGAGCTCCGTTCTCCAAGGACAAATCTTTATTTAAAAGGGATTTGACTTTAGCCAGGTAGCCCTCCTACAGCAGGAAAGGATAATTTAAGTAGCAGTGAATGTAAACAAGTGGCAATGAGAGAATAAGGAAACACATGCGCTTCCCGTGTAACTATCAGGTAACAGGGAGAGGTGGGATTATTCTGCCTCCCTGGTCACAGACAAGTTACATGGGAGGAAACATTTTCTAGCCACTGGGATGCTGAGGACTTACCTCTGATAATTCTTCTTTATGTAATTTGGTTTCCAAGTCACATAATTGATTCTTTATTTCTGTCTGCAGAAATTCATGCAAGAGATTCAATTTCTCCTTCACGCATTCCTAAGGGAAGGATATAGGTTTAGAAGTCTCCGCACTCCCAAGCTATGAACTAATGGACTAATACACAAATAGTTACACTGCCTGGTCACCTAACAATGACTGAATGGCAGGCAATGCTGAGTCAGCTAAAAAGAAAACTAAATATTCACAAGACATGTTCGTGATGTTTCCACTAAGATCATATCACACCATCTCCAGAGTGGTGAAAAATGGAAAGATTAGAGGTGAAACAGATACATAATAGTGTACTAGAACAAAACTGATTTTGAAAAACAGTGTGACCGGGACACGTTATAATCCAGACTTGAGGCTACAGAACCCAGACGGGGAAACTCGATGAGCTACCAAAAGCTAACCAATAATATCCTATTAGTACAGCACATTAGACAAAAACATCCAACGTATCCTCAACTTTAGGGAAAAGAGAGCCAATTCCACTTAAATTTGTTTTTATGAACTACACAGTATCTGTCAATTGGTCACATTTGATCATAAATTTTGTTAAGGTAGAGATTACCTTACCTTTTCTGTTAAACTATCTCTTTCCAAATCTTTGAGCCTGGGGGAAGAAAAAGGGAAGAAACAAACACTTGTTAAGCAACATTGTCTACCTGTAAGAATACCACAGTTTAAAGAACTTTGGAAATAAGTTTAACATGAATGTTAGAAAAAAATACAATGGTTTTTCCCTCCCCCAGTGTCTAGAATGCCCTACTGTAATGCCTACACGTTAAGAAGTTATTTTCGGGCTTCCCTGGTGGCGCAGCGGTTGAGAATCTGCCTGCCAATGCAGGGGACACGGCTTCGAGCCCTGGTCTGGGAAGATCCCACATGCCACGGAGCAACTGGGCCCGTGAGCCACAACTACTGAGCCTGCGTGTCTGGAGCCTGTGCTCCACAACAAGAGAGGTCGTGACAGTGAGAGGCCCGCGCACCGCGATGAAAAGTGGTCCCCGCTCGCTGCAACTAGAGAAAGCCCTCGCACAGAAACAAAGACCCAACACAGCCAAAACTAAAATTAATTAATTAATTTTTTAAAAAGTTATTTTCAATATGAATGAGGCCCCCCTTTTGGGGGGTGGTTTTCTGATGGTGGTAAGAGATGATATAGGAGCTCTAGAACAACATTATTTCTTTTTTTTTTTAACATTCTTTTAAAGACACTGGGAAAGGGGAAGCAGGTCACACAGTTGGGGTCCTTCCCAAGTTAACTGACCTACAGGTGGTCTTCCTCCAGTTGGACCTGACAAGATTTCATAGGAGGGCATACAGAGGTTAGAAAGAGTGGACCAGGGTGACAGGATGCTGTGGGGAACAGCCAGCTAACATTCCCAAAGGCCAGGATGGGGTGGTGGCAGCATATTCCTGATGAGGAATATAGGAAAATGGAGGAGTCAAGGCATCTGAGGCAGCAGGGGGTGCCCACACACAAGGAAGACAGATGAAGCTAGAAAAGTTGGCTGGCGCCTCACCCAAGAGCTCATCCTTGTAAATGTTTGTACCTAGTCATTCACAAGTACAGAACTGTCATGAGTTTAGCTGGAAAATCATGGTCTGATTTGATTATTGAAGATTAGTATCTTGCCTCTTTGGGGAGGAAGGGAGCAAAAAGAATAAAGGAACAAAACTAGAAGACACCGAGGAAATGGGGAGGCTGCTGTTCCTAGCCTGGGTGCTGACTGTGGGCAGTCGGGTGAGAACAGGTCTAACCAGCTGGGCAAGCGTCCGTCAGCAGAGGGGCAGCACCCTGGGCGGGAACTGGGCCTCCACCATCTATGGCTCCTCCCCTCCAGCACCCAGGCTAGGTACTCAGTTACCAGCAGCCCAGAGGACAGGAACAGAGCTCTGCCGGGCTGGCCTTCCCAGAGGGCAAGTGTAAGCAGCACAGCCAGGAATTGAGTGACAGGCTTTGCTGGACTAATGACATACAGTGGCTACTCCGAGTGCACGTGGATCCTGCTTCTAGCTTCAACCACCACTGCCATCTGTGGGTGCCTACTCTACGCCAGGCCCTGTTCCAGGCAACAAGCTGAGTGATGGGATGTAGGCACTACCAGGCAGGGACCTCATGACTTGCTGGATGGTCAGGAAAGGCCTTTCTATAGAAAAGACTTAGCAGGGACTTCCCTGGCAGTCCAGTGGTTAAGACTCCGTGCTTCCAAGGCAGGGGGCGCCGGTTCGATCCCTGGTCGGGGAACGAAGATCCCATATGCCACAAGGTACGGCCAAAAAAAAAAAAAAAAAAAAAAAAAAAAAAGAAAGACTTAGCAGCCTCCAGATACAGTGGTAATATACTATATTTCACATATGTTGTGTAACTTGGACTCAAGATTCCGAGTCAAGCTTTCCAGAAGCATGTGAAGCCCCTTCCAGGCAAAAGTCATTTTACCCTCAAAGCAACTCAGGTCCTGGGAGAGCCTTGGATGAGGACAACTGCATAACTCGGTACTCACATGCTGCTGCAGGAGCATCACACCTACCTGTCTTCAGTCATTCTCCTCACAAAACCCTGGCAGGACACAGCTCCTACCTCGACCAGGTTACCTCAGGTGTCAAGGATAACACTTAGACTGAAGCCCATCAAAGGGCCCTTTCCACAATGCTGACAACTACATCTGGCCAGGAGACAGATCTGTGGGTCTGAATTCTTTGAAGCTTTCCTGTGAAGTGGGATATTTAGCCTGGCAGGGAGAAACAAATCTTCAGACTATCTGAAGTGTCTTGCCCTGTGAAGATTGGATTTGACCTGCTTGGCCCCAGAGTGGAAGGTTGGAGCCCAGGGCAGGCACCGAGGAGCCAGAGGTGTGGCAGGAAGAAGGCTGGCCAGTGCGCCGCTCCTGACACCCAGGCTTTCACTGGAGTACCCATCCCCTTCCCAGTAAAACTGGTGACACTACCTCACATCTGCTTTACATTCATAGCCAGGAGGATTAGAAGCAGACATGAAGGACCAGGTAGAGGAGTCACAGAGAACAGCAACCACCTTATAAAAGAAAACCGTAGCTCCCTTCCAGTCTAAGATCCCACAATTCATTCCTAGTTGCTTCCCTCAGAGCAGTTCTTTAAAGGAGAAAAAGATATACATAAACCACTGTGTGGACAAACAGAGTTCAAATCTGAGGCTTCTGAAGCAAAAGGGTATAATCAGCATCAGGAAGGAGGGATCCAGAGACATTGAGAGCTCAGCGGGAACCGGGCAGAGGGAGCTGTCCGAAACAGGAGCAGCACAGCAGGGGCGCTGGCTCAGAGTTCACCCAAGGAACCCACACAAGTCGGGCTGACACAGGGGAAGAAAGGCAAGTCCAGAGAGAGGAGGTGGGTGCCAGTCTGAGGGAGGTCAGCAATGTCAGGCTCAAAATCATTGACTTTGCTCCATAGTTAACAAACCATCGGAAGAGTCATGGGGGTGGTAGAACCCAAGGTATCAGGCATCTTTTAGTAGGAAAAAATAAAGTCAATCTGGCAGAAATAAACAATATATCAGACAGGAAGAGATAAGATGTTAAATCACTCTAACATCCTAAACTAGAAATGCTGGTCTGTAATATGGTTTAGCAGCAGGAGCTGAGAACATGCTAGAGAAGTTACAAAGCTCCGTCTACTCTGCCTTTTGTAATGGGCTGCATGGCCGTTGGTATAGGGCTACCAGAGATAATATTTGTGGTACGAAGGAAAACGGACCACCCCCCGCAAAGATATCCATGCCCTAATTCCCCAGAACCTGTGAATATGTTACCTTACAGGGCAAAAGGGGCTTTGCAGATGTGATTAAGGTTACAGCCCTTGAGATGGGGAGGTTTTCTTGGCTTATCCAGGTAGGCCCAATCGAGTCACTTAAATCCTAGGAGCAGAGAAACTTCCCAGCTACATTTCAAGCGATGTGACTACAGAAGGGTCAAAAAGATGTGATGTGAGAACTGGCTTTGCTGGCTTTAAAGACGGAGGAAGGGGGCCACAAGCCAACAGATGTCATCACCTCTAGTAGCTGGGAATGGCTCTCACCTTACAGCCAGCAAGAGAAGAGGGACCTCAGTCTTATAACCACAAGGGACCGAATTCTGCCAACAACCTGAAAGAGTAAGAAACAGGTCCTCCCCTAGCGCCTCCAGAAATGAATGTAGCCTGCTGACACTTTAATTTTAATCCAGTGAGACCCACACCACATTTCTGACCTACAGAATCAGAAGATAGCAAATTTGTTTTATTTAAGCTACTAAGACTGAAGTAGTTTGTTACGGCAGCAATTAAAAATTAATACAGTACCAGAAATTCTGAACTTTTCGGTGGGAGAAAGTAAGCAGACCATGAATTTTAGGAGTGACATTTCAGTGAATAGCTATCTAGATGGCTATTCGGCAGCCAGAAATTAGAACGGGCTCTCCAAAGAGGCCTCTCCAGCTGTACCCCCAACTGCTGAAAGCAGAAATCTAAGACTGGAAGAAAATAAGGGTCCAGGAATTGAAAAGGAATATGGCAGAAATCAGGGAAGAGGTCCCCTGGTGGCAAACAGCATCACAAAAGCCAAGGATACAAAGAATTAAGGGTAGAAAACCACCTTAACTGAAGAATAGACTGGACACCCGGCACAAAAGCTAAGCTAAGGTGGCAGCAGAAAGAGCAAGACCAGGGACTTCCCTGGTGGTGCAGTGGTTAAGAATCCGCCTGCCAATGCAGGGGACAGGGTTTGAGCCCTGGTCCGGGAAGATCCCACAAGCCGCGGAGCAACTAAGCCCATGCGCCACAACTACTGAGCCTGCGCTCTAGAGCCTGTGAGCCACAACTACTGAAGCCCGCGTGCCACAACTACTGAAGCCCGCGTGCCACAACTACTGAAGCCCGCGTGCCACAACTACTGAAGCCCACGCACCTAGAGCCTGTGCTCCATACCACCGCAATGAGAAGTCTGCGCACTGCCACAAAGAGTAGCCCCCGCTCACCGCAACTAGAAAACACCCTAACGCAGCAACGAAGACCCAACGCAGCCAAAAATAAATAAAATTAAAAAGAGCAAGTTGAGACGATAATACAAGAAACCAGGCAAACAGGAAGGTTGGAATGATAAGCAGACATACACTGCTATATTAGTATCTGCCTTAGTATCAGGTCTGCGTGTTGGTACTTTAAGTTATGCACCGCCCCCCACCCCAATAACAGGAGTGAAACATACAGCTGCCACGTGATAAGCAGTGAAGGAGGTTTCTGTGCAGGTGCTGTTCTACCACGTTTACACCTATCAGCTCAGCCTTCACAATGCCCCAGTGGAGCAGGCACCTCCATCCCATTTTACAGATAAAGCATCAGGAGGTTAGATGACTCGGTCATACAGCTGGCAAGGGGTGGGGTGGGATCTGAACTCCAGTAGTCTGCACCTCTAGAATCCTAGTGCAGGGGAGAACTAGAAAAGGTAACTCAGTTTTGCCCTCCATACCTACTCAGGAGCCATGGAACTAGTTAAGAACTTCACTCTAATCTAATCAGAGTGGCTAGCAGATAAGAAAGCTGTCATAATAACAAAGGCTAAATGAGTTGTGCAATGAGGTTGTTAGAATCAATATGTAAATCCAGGCCTCGGTGAAGGGGAACATCTGGCATGTAAGCATTCGAGTCTAGTGGACACCGAGCTGCAAGTACAATGAATGGGGCAAACATGCTCAGACAACAAGTCATCATCAACTCCCAAGCTGCAAAGGCAGCATGCGGGATGCGCTGACAGAATTCAACACCTCATCGCAGGGAAAGGGGAGTGTCTTTCTGAGCAGTCTCACAGATGAACAGACAATACCCAGCATGGTGAAGGGGTAGGTGGAACCCAGCCTCACACTGGTTGCTCTGCACGGTCCCAGGTCCTGAGAACCTAAAAGGTAACCTGTGTGGTTTGTGAGGAAAAGAGCACAAGATGAGTCAGGCAAGTGGACGGGGATCCCGGACTTGAAGCCAAGTGCATTAGGCAGTGTAAGGGGCAGGAAAACCTCTGTCTCCAACTTGTATCGAAAGAGGACCACAGTTTCCACTTATAGAAAGCAGACCTGAGTGGCAACAGAAAGATGAGTAGGAAGACTATTGCTTTTCTATACAAAAGATGGTGGCTTGGACAGAGTAAGAAAATTCAAGTGGAAAAATGTGGCTTGTCCTGAAAGGCGTTATTTTTAGAAGACTTAGGACATAAAATACTTCAAAAAAAAGTTAAACTTAAAAACCCAAATGTTAAGAATACTTTCTAGTATCGTTACATAGTTAATGTAACTGTATGAGTTTTAAAAGAAGCTGCTATATAAACACAAGTTAGCACAAGTGACAGAAATGCCTGAGTGAGGTCTAGGCCTACATTTTGTTCCTAGAGCATTCTACTGAACTTAGCAGTATAATCCATAATATGAGGTCCCTAATTTCCATGAATCAAAAAGTTCTACCTCCGTTTACAAGGAGGTATAAGGGAGTATTGTAAAAGGAGTACTGAATGCCATGCTTATGTGTGTATTTTATAGGCTGAAATTCAAAATTTAAGAAAAGCTGTTGAGAGGGTCACATAAGCTGACAATGTCAATGGTCTGAGGCAGAAACCCAAGACTCTAAGCCACAGTAAGCAATTCTCATTCAAAGTAATATGGAACCTAGGGTGAATGGCGGATTGTAACACTCACCTAAGAACATTCAAATTCAACCAAACAAAACACTTGCTCTGGCCCAATAAAAGCCCTAGCTGAAGGGAAAGGTTTTGGCAAGAAGCAGACTTCCGCAGGAATCTTTGCTTCCTTGCTGTTAACTCCTGTGGCAACCACTCTTGAGAACACTTGAGGATTAAATGAGACAATGTAAAGTGTTTTATACAATTAGCAGAATGGAAAAAAAAGCAAGCTAGATTAGTCAATAATGCTAACACAGGGTGGGGGGGGCCTTTATGTGCCAGGCATATTCTCATTTAATCCAATAGCAGTTTAAAGCCCATGTTAACTGTCCTAGTCCACAGATGTAACTTGTTTATGAAACTTGCCCAAGGTCAGATGAGCCAGTGGAGGTGGCATTCCCACCATCAAGTTAAAGAAGGCTGGGCCCAAACATCTCTGTCCTGGGTCTAAAGTGAAGCCAGATACTTCCTTAACGCCATTTCCATTTTTAAGTTATGTTTCCATTTTTAAGTTATAGGGATTCTTCAGCAAGGCAGAGCACCCTCTAACTGTGGTTAAGAAGTGGTCTGACGCCTGGGAGGGAGACCCAAATGCCTGCAACACCTACTCTCCACGCCCCAAAGCCCAAATCAGAACTGGACTGGCACAACTTTAGGAAACAAGCACAGGGAAATAGAGAAATGGCAAGATCAGGTTCACAAATCTGGCTGGAAGTGTTCAGGGCTGGTCGAGGCTCCCGTGACTAGTGCTCCAAGTGAGGTGTGCAAGCTTCCAGGAGTGAAACTGATGCCCTTCAGGAACAAGAAGCCTGGGCCCGACGGTCTTGCCGCTGACTCCTGTGCACAGATTAGCTAAGACTGGCTAAGTCCCCGATGTTAGGTGCTGGCCCCTCACTCCCCCTACACACACACACACACACACACGGAGGAAACTGCAGCCAGTTCTCCCTAGCAAGGCTTCCTTGATGCCCACGGCTCACAGGCACCGATTTACTAGAAGAAACCACTCAGCTTTCACGGCGTCCGAGCCCTAGCCCTCACGGTATGTGAAGAGTTCCTTGCAGAATGCGCCTACCCTAGCCGTATTAGGTGATGGAGGGAGCCCCCAGAGGAAGACGGGGCTCGCAAACCTGAGCCGGCCGCGCCCGTCCCCCGACCGGCGACATCTGTCTCTGGAGGCTGCCATCGGGATGCGTGGCGTGGGGGCACCGAGGGGACCCCCAAAATACCCCCGGGGACCAGGCCGGCCCGACCCCCTCGAGAGGACCGGGCACCGGAAGTGGAGGCCTTAGTGCCCGGGCCGAGGGGTATTCTGAGGCCGCGGGCTGCCCACTTCCTGCGCGACCAGGCTGGCGGCAGGGGCTGGGCCTGAGGCTGCTCCAGGAAGGGGATCCCCAAGGCGAACCCAAGGCTTGCTCTACTTTGAGGTCAGAAGAGACCCCCAAGTTTCCAGTCACCAGGAAGCTGTGAGAGGGCCTCGGCCCATTTTGGCGCCAAACGGCCAGGGGCGCGCGCGACCGGAAGTGCCACCCTGCCCGCGCCAACTGCCGCCGCGCGCCGCGCCATCCCACGCATGCGCGCCCGCCTGTCAGCGGCGGCCACGGGCTACCCGGAGGGGAAACGACCCCCACCCCCACCCCCAACGCCGTGCAACCCACCCCAGGTTCGCAGTCCCCCGCAGCACCTACCGCCTGCGGACATCGTCGGGCAGTGAGAAGGCCCGGGAGGCCAGCGCGGGCACCCGGGCTGGGGCGGTACGGGCAGGCATCTTGGAAGGTGCAGCAGAGGCGGCGGCAGCACAGGCAGCCCTGGCTTTTCGCGCGGAAACCGATGGGGAGGGGCGGCGAGCGGAGGCAGCGCGTACCATCCCGGCCTGGGCGTGGGGGAAAGCGGGCCGTACCACACGGAGGGAGGCCGTACCATGTGTGGGTAGACGCAGTGAGGCTGGCCGTGCGTAGGGGCCGCGCATGCGCGGGACGGGAGCGCACCCCCGCGTGGAGCAGTGGGCTTGTCCAAGCTCCTCCGTTTGCTGGGAGCTTTGCCTGAGACCTTCATTCATTCGTTCTTTCCCCGCCTGCTAGGGAAAAAATGAGGAACATCCTCAGGGTGTTCCAGGATGTGGGCACTAGAGTTCAAGTCCTCAGTTCCAATCCCACCTACACCTATTTGCTTACTATGACGATCTTGGGCAGCTCATTTGGACCCATTTAGTTTCCTCATCTGTGAAAAGGGTCTAATAGCACTTACTCCAGAAAATGTTGAGGATGCACAAAATACGCGGGTAGCACCAAAGATCTCACTGGTAGGGAGACCTGGGCCACTTCCACAGTCTGTGTGCTTTAAAAAACACCAGAACTTGAGCAAGGATAATCTCTTCAACACATGGTGCTGAGAAAACCGGCTATCTACATGCAAAAGAATGAAACTGGACCCTTACCTTACACCGTATATACAAGTTAACTCAAAATGGATTAAAGACCTAAACCTAAACCTAAAACTATGGCACTCCTAGAAGAAAATGTGGGGGGGGGGGGGGGGGGGGGGAAGCTTCGCGACATTGGACTTGGCAATGATTTCTTGAATATGACACCAAACGCACAGGTCACAGAAGCTAGAATAGACAAATGGGACTACATTAAAATAATCCTAACCCCAACTCATGCACAGCAAAGGAATCAAAGTGAAAAGGCAACCAATAGAATGGGAGAAAAATGTTTGCAAATCGTATATCTGATAAAGACTTAATATCCAGAATGTATAAGGAATTCCTACAATGCAAAGACAACTCAATTAAAAAACAGGCAGGGGATTTGAATAGACAGTTCCATAAAGTAGGTACAGATGGACAACAAGCATATGAAAAGAAGTTCAACATGACCAATCGGGGAAATGCAAATCAAAACCACAATGAGGGGACTTCCCTGGCAGCACAGTGGTTGAGAATCTGCCTGCCAATGCAGGGGATACGGGTTCGATCCCTGGTCCAGGAAGATCCCACATGCCGTGGAGCAACTAAGCCCGTGCGCCACAACTACTGAGGCTGCACTCTAGAGCTTGTGCTCCGCAACAAGAAAAACTACCGCAACGAGAAGCCCGTGCACCACAACGTAGAGTAGCCCCTGCTCGCTGCAACTAGAGAGAGCCCACTTGCAGCAACAAAGACCCAACGCAGCCAATTAATTAATTAAATAAAAAACACACACAATGAGATCACTTCACAGGCATTAGGATGGCCACCATCAGAACAAAAAGTATTGGGGAGAACACGGAGATTAGGACCCATGTACACTGTTGCTAGGGATTTAGAATAGTGCAGCTGCTATAGAAAAGTGTGGGGACTTCCCTGGCTGTCCAGTGGCTAAGACTCCGTGCTTCCACTTCAGGTGGCACGAGTGTGATCCCTGGTCAGGGAGCTAAGACCCCGCATGCCACTCAGCACGGCCAAAATTTAAAAAAAAAGAAAGAAAAAAGTGTGGAGGTTCCTCAAAAAATTAAAAATAGAATTATCATATGATACAGCAATCCCACTTCTGGATATATATTCAAAAGAATAGAAAACAGGATCTCAAAGAGATACTTGCACACCCACCTTCATAGCAGCACTATTCACAATAGCCAAGAGGTGGAAGCAACCCAAATGTCTTTGGATAGATGAATGGATAAAGAAAATGTGGCATACACATATAGTGGATTATTCAGCAAATCCTGCCCTTTTGCAACAACCTGGATTAACCTCGAGGTCATTATGCTAAGTGCAATAAGCCAGTCACCAAAAGACACACTGCATGATTCCACTTATTTGAAGTATCTAATTTAGTCGCCTTGTAGAAAGGGAAAGAACAATGGTAGTTACCAGGGGCTGGGGGGGGGGAGGGGATTTGTTCAATGGGAATGGAGTTTCAGTTTTACAAGATGAAAGTTTCAGAGATCTGCTGCAAAATAATGTGCATGTAGTTAACCCTACTGTACTATACACTTAAAGGTTAAGATGTAAATGCTATGTGTTTTTTACCACAATAAAGAAGAAATAAACCATTAATAGGATAGGGTTGAGTTGAAAAAAAAAAGTACTTATCTGCCACAACAACAAAAAAAGCATCAGAATGGAGTTAGAAGTTATGGCATATATTTACATTTTTGTATTAAGATTTACAAATGAACATGTTTGTAAACACACACAAACTAGGTTTCTCCGACAGCTGGTGGACAGCTTCTAGAAGTGGACCTCAGACCCTCTGGTTGCCATGCATTACCCACACAGGGCAGGATCCAGGAGGACTGAAATATTAGGAATAGAACTAATAGCTATTAATTTCATATTTAATCAGCACTTCTGTTCTTACTGTACCAGAATCTTTAGGAGTTATTTAATTTAATCCTTAGCCGCCATAAAGGGAGATATCAGGACCCCTATTTCCCATGGCCTAGGATATTTGTCACAAAGGAAGCTGCTTATACCCAAGATCACAGGCTCAGTAAGCAGCAGGGACAATGAATCCAGGTGTCTTTAGTTCCAAAGCCTGAATGTAAAACAGTGACCCAGCTGTCAAGCCCTGTAGACCTGTCAGAAGCCAGCATGTGGGTTCCTAACCCACCTTAGGAAAGGGGGCGCTCACAGGACAGGGAAGGAAGAGGAGATAGATGAGCTGACCTGCTCTCTTCAGGGGTCTCAGCTCACAGGAGAGCAGCTGCACTTATTGGAGCCTCCCTCTCAGGTAGGTTCTCTTTTTAATCCCTTTGCCAAGGGATGATTTGACCCATTTTACAGATGGGGCAAGGGCTCAGGGACAAAGATTTGCCTAAGGGCCCCCAGCAAGTTGGTGCCAAAGCTGGGCTTCCAGCCCAGCTGCTCTGCTCTCAAGTTGCTCAGAGACAAAAAGCCAGGCACCACCTCTAATTCCTCTTCTTCCCTCACATGCAGGAGGTGAGCAATCTTTGTTTGTTCTTCCTCTGATGAAATACACCCAGGTCTTTCTGCTTTTTGACTGGGCTGCCGCTCCAACCCAGACTGCCATCATCTCTCACCGCGACTATTGTAACAGCCTCTTTCTTCCGCAGTCTCCCAGACCACTGCATCCAGAGGGCATTAAAAAAAAAATGTGGGACTTCCCTGGTGGCACAGTGGTTAAGAATCTGCCTGCCAATGCAGGGGACATTGGTTCAAGTCCTGGTCCAGGAAGATCCCACGTGCCGTGGAGCAACCAAGCCCGTGCGCCACAACTACTGAAACCCGTGTGCCTAGAGCCCGTGCTCTGCCACAAGAGAAGCCACCACAATGAAAAGCCTGCGCACTGCAACGAAGAGTAGCCCCCTCTCGCTGCAACTAGAGAAAGCCCGCGCGCAGCAACGAAAACCCAATGCTGCCAAGAATAAATTTTAATTAATTTAAAAAAATGTTAATGCCTTTTTCTTTCCCACTAGAACTTTCCAGAACTTCTCATTGCCCTTGAAATAAAATGTAAGCATTTAACTCCATTTACAGGGTCCTGCCTGGATGCAGCTCATTTCTCCCTCATTGAGCTCCAGCTTCGTTGACCCACTTTCAGTCTTTCAAGCTCTTAAGTGCCGCAGGGCTTTGCCTTTGCTGCCAATTCTGCCCAGGCCACTTTTCTGGGAGATTCACAGCTCAAAGATTGCTACTGCCCAGAGGCTTCCCCCTGCCCACCTGGAAGCAACCCCTCATCCCCAGTCTCTCTCTCCTATTATCCTGTTGCTTCATAGCATTTACCACTGTCACAGACTCATTTCTGTCTGTTGTAGCCTTTCTGTTCCACTAGAGCAGAGCAGAGGTCAGCAGTTTTTCTATAAAGGATCAGATAGTAAATATTTTAGGTTTTGTGGGCCACATGTTCGGTTTTAACTACTCAGTGCTGCCCTTGTAGCATAAAAACAGCCATGGACAATACACAAATGAATAGGTATGGCTGTATTCCAATAAGACTTTATTTATAAAAACTTGACAGGCCAAGGTATTCCCTGGTTGTCCAGTGATTAGGGCTCGGTGCTTTCACTACCGTGGGCCCAGGTTCAATCCCTGGTGGGGGAACTAAGATCCTGCAAACGGTGTGGCACAGACAAAAAAAAAAACAAACTTGGCTGGCTAGATTTAGACCATGGGCCTTAGCGTGCCGACCCCTGCAAAGACTGAGCTCCAGAGGGCAAGGACTTGGTGATCTGCCTCGTTCACAGCTGACCTCCAAGGGCTCACTCAGTAGGAATCCAAACATCGGTTAAAAAAATATATAGGACATGGGAGATCGCACCTGGGAGGTGCCTGATGCAAATGTTGGTAGGTATAGAGCTGTTTTCTGTCCCACAACACAGTGATTTCCAGTTCACAAACAGGGAGACTGAGGCCCAAATCAGATCAGTTGCAAACCCAGTTTCTGTCTTTTTTTTTTTTTTTTGCGGTACGCGGGCCTCTCACTGTTGTGGCCTCTCCCATTGCGGAGCACAGGCTCTGGACGCGCAGGCTCAGCGGCCATGGCTCACGGGCCCAGCTGCTCCGTGGCATGTGGGATCTTCCCCGACCGGGGCACGAACCCGTGTCGCCTGCAGGACTCTCAACCACTGTGCCACCAGGGAAGCCCCAGGTTCTGTCTTTAATCCCTGAATCACCTGCCTCACTCGACTCACCTGACCAGTAATATATCAGTCAAGGTCATGGGGAAGGGATATTGATGGCTTCCAGGAGGCTCCAGAGTGACTGGCTGGACCACCAGAGACTCCTTCCCCACTTAGAAATGGGCTCATCCCTTGAGAGAAGCAACCGGAACTTCCAGAAAGTTAGATTCAGCTCCTGTGGGCATTCACTCTGACCCCACCTCTCGGTAGCGTTCACAAACCCCTCAGAAGATCTGCCCCAGCTCCCTGCTTCCCAGGCCACGTTCCTGCCTCTAGCTAGAGGGCCATACTCAAGAGGCCAGGAGAGACCAAGGGTCAGCACAACCAAGGTCCAGGCAGCCCAGAGCACAGGGCTGGTGGAGGGATGGTCGCGTGTCCTGAGCCACAGTCAGGCAGAAGGCCGAAGCTGAGTCACGCCACATGCTGGGGAATTAGTCTGAGCTCTCGCTTGGTGCCAGCCCAGCAGAGGCCCCGGGCGGTGACAGCGGCACTCGAGGGTTCGACAGGAACACTTCGCCACTCTCACTCCAGGCAGGCGGCCAGGCAGGAAGACCGCAAGGGCAGCCCTCGCACGCTCTCTCTCCAGGCTCAAGTGACCGGAAATCGGATCTGGGGAAACCAACTCTGGGGTATGCTGGGCAAACCAGCCTGCTCCTTTGCAGGGCCCTTGAGCGGGCGAAGGGCTTTCTGTTTGGGACCAAAGGAGGCTTACTGCCAAGCCTGGAGGGGTTTTCCTTCAAACAGCCCTTGAGTCCATTAGCTGATCTGCCCCTCCAGGGCTACTACCCCAGCTCAGGTCATCCTCCCCTCTGTCCCGGATGCCTGCCCGGCCTCCTTCCTGGGCTGCCACTAAGCCCTCTCACCACCTATTCTCTGCAAGGAACTGGGAAGGATCTTCTTAGAATCTAGATCTGATCGTATCACCTCCTCCCTGCCCCACTGAAGGTACCTGAATGGCTTCTCAGTGCTCTTAGGGTAAAGCCAACCCCTACCCCTACAGCCAACCCCTAGCTCTGCCCCCATCAGCTTTTGCCACTCATCCCTTGACTCACCCCAGCTGAGCTACATCCTGGACACTCCCTACCCCTTCCTGCCTCAGGGCTGTGGAAGCCAGCCTACTAGAGGGCCTCCAACATTCCTTGCCTCAGTATTCATGCCTTTGTGGAGTCCTCTCCAACAGTGAATCAGGGCCACTCCCTGGAAGTGAAGGTGCAGGACTTCTGAGGCTAGGCCATAAAAGCCATCACAGCACCGCCTTGTTCTCATGGGGGAAGCCAGCCACCATGTTGTGAGGATGCTCAAGGAGCCCCATGGGGATGCCCATGGGAAGAGGAACCATTTTGTCAGCCATGTGAGTGAGCTGCTTTGGAAGTGTTTCCTCCAGCTCCAGTCAAGCCTTCAGACGACTGTAGCCCCAGCCTATATCTGACTGTAACCTCATGAGACCCCTCCAGCTGGAACTGCTCACTTTGCTGCTCCCCATTTCCCAACCTATAGAAACCACTGAATGATAATGTGGGGTTGGCCAAAAAGTTCCTTTGGGTTTTTCCATAGCATCTTGCAGAATACATGGGTGGTAGTGTTCTAAGCCACTAGACTGTGGGGCTTTTTGTTATTCGGCCATAAATAATTATTGCAAGGTTTTAGCACTTGCTGTTCCTTTAAACTGGAAAGCCCTGTTGCTCCATATGCCTACTTCTCCTACTTGGAGAATCGCTAGTCATTCTTCCTATTTTAGTTCACCCATCACCTCCTTCAAGGAGCCTTTTCTGACCTCCCCCAACACTATCAGGGTGTCTCGATAGGCTCTTAAAACCACAGATCTTTCTTTTAGAGCCTTTGCCTCAGCTGGTGATCGCACATTTTGGGGTGATAACTTTATGCCAGCACCCAGCAAAGTACCTACGATGTAGTTGGCACACAGCAAAGGCTCAGGTAGCCCTGCATGAGTGAGCGTGTGATGCCTCTTCCCCCACATTAACTGCTCAGTCTGCAAACATCCATCAAAACAACAAATGCACACACCCTTTTATTCAGCTATTCTACTTCTGGGAATTGCTCCTAAGATGTACTCACAAACACGTGCAGTGGTTAGGACTGCACGTGGTGGCCCAGTGGTTAGGACTCGGCCCTTTCACTGCCAGGGCCTGGGGTTTAATCCCTGGTCGGGGGACTAAGATCCCACAAGCCGGGAGGTGTGATCAAGAAAAAAAAAAAAGAGAGAGAGAGAGAAGTGGACACAGCCATTCACTGAGCCTTGTCTGTAGCAGAATACCGGGAAGAACCTAGTTCCCCATCAGTGGGGATTAGATAAAGGAATTGTTTACCATTCATATGGTGACAGACTCCACAACAACAAAAAATAAAAGAATATTTTTCTATATAATATCCTAGAGGTTGTTTCCTATCTGTAAGTGGGTATAAAAAAAGACATAAGACGGAAAGCATAGTGTGCTACTGTTTATGTAAAAAAGGGGGGGATGGAAGGAATTATGTATACTTACTTATTTACACATAAAATCTTGGGAAAGAGACAAGAAATGGATAAATTCCTGGAGATAAGGAATGTTAATTAGCAGGGTTAAATCTATTGGCAAAGGAATTTTTCTGAATCTTTTTGCCCTTTTGGAATGCTGGACCATGTGGCTATATTATTTATGTCAAACAAAAACAACCGGCAAGGGCTTCACCGGTGGCGCAGTGGTTAAGAGTCCCCCTTCCGATGCAGGGGACACGGGTTTGTGCCCCGGTCCGTGAAGATCCCACATGC